>NC_074691.1:40262403-40389903 GCF_029448725.1 Salvelinus fontinalis | reverse complement strand
GGACTGATAGTACCTGGTACTATGTTACATTGTGAACCAGGCTTAGCGGAAATCCATAGCGGATAAAGACCTCCACCAGGAAATCTCTTCACTGATGATGGATCGTAAAGCTCCGAAGTGCTTCATATGGCAGATTCTCACTGCCCCTCGCTCATTAAACATCGTACGATATGCTGGGTGTTTTGAACAAGACAATAAAATCTTCTCCTCTCCTCCTGTCTTGACTACACTGATCTTTCAATCCTGAAATGTTCTTTATGCTTCATGATGACATGAAGACAGGCCCTGAGGTGAATGAAGACAGGCCCTGAGGTGAATGAAGACAGGATCTGAGGTGAATGAAGACATGCCCTGAGGTGAATGAAGACAGGCCCTGAGGTGAATGAAGACAGGCCCTGAGGTGAATGAAGACAGGCCCTGAGGTGAATGAAGACAAGCCCTGAGGTGAATGAAGACAGGCCCTGAGGTGAATGAAGACAGGCCCTGAGGTGAATGAAGACAGGCCCTGAGGTGAATGAAGACAGGCCCTGAGGTGAATGAAGACATGCCCTGAGGTGAATGAAGACATGCCCTGAGGTGAATGAAGACAGGCCCTGAGGTGAATGAAGACATGCCCTGAGGTGAATGAAGACAGGCCCTGAGGTGAATGAAGACAGGCCCTGAGGTGAATGAAGACATGCCCTGAGGTGAATGAAGTCACACATTGTTTATGTTGTTGTCGAGGAGAGGAGTGAATTTTTCCAGAGGCTTTGATGTCTGTTAGAAGATATATTTGGAGAGTGCCCACCCATGTCTCCATCTCCCACCCATCCTGAAGTCAGTCACAGCTCCCTATAGCCAGGCTACTGTGACTTCATCGGAATGCGTGGCGGGTCCTTTGTAAAGCAGGTGGTCCAAGCCACAGGTGTGTCCGCCTGAATGCCTGCCTAAAACTAGCCACAGGTGTGCCCGTTTGGCCGCCCAACTGGAATGATGCCCAATGACCGCAGACCGCAGGGTGAGGGTGTCAGTCACGGTCTGTCCTCATAGCAACCTGACTGGAGCTGGCACACCAACCAGAACCATCTGCTGGCTGGTTGACTGACTGGCTCAATGTAAATATGCAGTGGTGGCATTCTGAGGCTAAACGAATTCAACCCTCGTCTTCAGAAAGACAGTTTGTTTTAGGTACAGAGAGAGAGAGAGAGAGAGAGAGAGAGAGAGAGAGAGAGAGAGAGAGAGAGAGAGAGAGAGAGAGAGAGAGAGAGAGAGAGAGAGATTTGTTCTGGTTTGCTTGTCAATTAGGGTGTGTAGAGTGAATACGTGGTTTGTCGTACGGTAATTTGGTAAAAAGCCAATTTGATATTTGGTCAGTACATTGTTTTCACTGAGGAAACGTATGAGTCTGCTGTTAATGATTATGGAGAGGCTTTTCCCAAGGTTGCTGTTGATGTAGTTATTGGGGTCAAATTTGTCTCCACTTTTGTGGATTGGGGTGATCAGTCCTTCGTTCCAAATATTGGGGAAGATGCCAGAGCTCAGGATGATGTTAAAGAGTTCAAGTATAGCCAATTGGAATTTGTGGTCTTTATATTTGATCATTTAATTTAGGATACCATCAACACCACAGGCCTTTTTGAGTTGGAGGGTTTGTATTTTGTCCTGTAGTTCATTCAATGTAATTGGAGAATCCAATGGGTTCTGGTAGTCTTTAATGATTCTATGATTTGTATTTAATCATGTATATGTTTTTGCTGTTTGTTCTTTGTTATAGAGTCAAAAATATTGGAGAAGTGGTTTATCCAAACATCTTCATTTTGGATAGATAACTCTTCGTGTTGTTGATTGTGTTTAGATTCTATGGATTCTTCAATAAACGTGATTTCTGACGTGCTGTTCCTTCTTTTTCCGTAGTGTATTTCTGTATTGTTTTAGTGATTTACCATAGTGAAGGCTCAGGTTTTCTGGGTCTCCATGTTTTTGGTTGGACAGGTTTCTCAATTTCGTTCTTAGGTTTCTGCATTCTTCAAACCATTTGTCGTTGTTGTTAATTTCCTGCTTGACATGTTTAGATTTGATAGGGAAGCTGAGAGGTCAAATATACTGTTTAGGTTTTCTACTGCCAAGTTTACACTTTCACTATTACAGTGAAAAGTTTTGTCCAGGAAGTTGTCTAGAAGGGATTGAATTTGTTGTTGCCTAATAGTTTTTTGGTAGGTTTCCAAACTACATTGTCACGTCGTGTATGTAGGTGGCAGGGAAATCAGGTGCAGGAGAATCAAACTTGGTATCAATGGAGTATTTTAATAATTTAAAACACAAACTCCAAAACTAAAGTCCATAATAAAATAAATGTGGGTACAAGAACCCGTCACACACCAATCCATGAAACATGAACATAACAACAAACAATCTCTGACAAGGACATGAGGGGAAACAGCGGGTTAAATACACACCATATAATGAATGGGATTGGAACCAGGTGTGTAAGAATACAAGACAAAACCAATGGAAAATGAAACATAGATCAATGATGGCGAGAAGACCGGTGACGTCGACCGCCGAGCACCGCCCGAACAAGGAGAGGCATCGACTTCGGCAGAAGTCGTGATATACATTCCTTCCATCTATAACATTTATTAATATTATTCAGTTCCTTTGTCTTTGATTCTTCATGATTGAGTAATGCTCTGTTCAAGTGGACTGTGATTTTGCTGTGATCTAACAGCGGTGTCAGTGGGGCTGACGGTGAACACTCTGAGAGACTCTGGGTTTAGGCCAGTGATAAATTCCAGGCCATCTCCACTTTCACAAACGCTAGACCCCCTTGAGATTTCTGTGTGCGTGCGTGCGTGTGAGACTTCTCGAGTGATTCTCTGTTGCTGTATCGCCAATCTAACCGGCATCAGAGGGTCTAGGTCTGTTAGGTCTGTTATGTAATTGATCTAAATTCAGATCTGATTCAGATCTGATTCAGATCTGATCTGAGTAGAATATTACTGTAGGTTAGATTCTTACACCGGTTGTTAACCAGCAACATTCAAACTTGCAGTAGACCATGTAGTTTGCACAAATAATGATTTGCCTGTAGTTAGTATATATATATGTTTTGCTTCTATAGCTTTAAACAAAACAAAAAGTTAAGGATCAAATGTCTGGTGTTTGAGGGAAAATAAATAAAGACTTTTACAGTGAAAAAAATATGTTAAACAAAATATAAAGCAGCACATTTCTGGTGTTTGAGGATTTTGATGTTTGATGTTTTCTGGGGCAGATTAATTATGCCTGAAACGCATCATACTGTGTTTCCAGGAGACAACGTCGCTACTTCTCTAGATTTCCTAGAATTATGGTCCCTGCAACGCTCAGGGATTGTGTGGTGCTCGGTCTCTCTTCGCTTTATCCAATTAGCTTCATACAGCTTCTCACAGCCAATAGAGACAATCCTTTACGGCCAAACAAAGCCAGTAGAATAGGCTCATTTCACAGAGCCAGTAGAATAGGGTCATTTCACAGAGCCAGTAGAATAGGGTCATTTCACAGAGACAGTAGAATAGGGTCATTTCACAGAGCCAGTAGATTAGGGTCATTTCACAGAGCCAGTATATTAGGCTCATTTCACAGAGCCAGTAGAATAGGGTCATTTCACAGAGCCAGTATATTAGGCTCATTTCACAGAGCCAGTATAATAGGATCATTTCACAGAGCCAGTAGAATAGGTCATTTCACAGAGCCAGTATAATAGGCTCATTTCACAGAGACAGTAGAATAGGGCCATTTCACAGAGCCAGTATAATAGGCTCATTTCACAGAGCCAGTATAATAGGTCATTTCACAGAGCCAGTATAATAGGTCATTTCACAGAGACAGTAGAATAGGTCATTTCACAGAGCCAGTATAATAGGTAATTTCACAGAGACAGTAGAATAGGGCCATTTCACAGAGCCAGTATAATAGGCTCATTTCACAGAGCCAGTATAATAGGCTCATTTCACAGAGACAGTAGAATAGGCTCATTTCACAGAGACAGTAGAATAGGCTCATTTCACAGAGCCAGTAGAATAGGCTCATTTCACAGAGCCAGTATAATAGGCTCATTTCACAGAGCCAGTATAATAGGTCATTTCACAAAGCCAGTATAATAGGTCATTTCACAGAGCCAGTATAATAGGTAATTTCACAGAGCCAGTATAATAGGTCATTTCACAGAGCCAGTATAATAGGTAATTTCACAGAGCCAGTATAATAGGCTCATTTCACAGAGCCAGTATAATAGGTCATTTCACAGAGCCAGTATAATAGGCTCATTTCACAGAGCCAGTATAATAGGTCATTTCACAGATTAACAGGCCCACCACTGTTCCTCTTGGTATGTAAATAGTTATTTTAGAGGGAAGAATGACGTAATGTCGAATCACTAAAACCACCATTACACATGTGGATAGGCTTCTGAGACCTGCCATAGGCTTCTGAGACCTGCCATAGGCTTCTGAGACCTGTCATAGGCTTCTGAGAGCTGCTATAGGCTTCTGAGACCTGCCATAGGCTTCTGAGACCTGCCATAGGCTTCTGAGACCTGCCATAGGCTTCTGAGACCTGCCATAGGCTTCTGAGAGCTGCTATAGGCGTCTGAGAGCTGTTATAGGCTTCTGGGAGCTGCTATAGGCTTCTGATAGCTGCTATAGGCTTCAGGGAGCTTCTGGGAGCTGCTATAGGCTTCTGAGACCTGCCATAGGTTTCTGAGACCTGTCATAGGCTTCTGGGAGCTGCTGTAGGCTTCTGAGAGCTGCTATGGGCTTCTGGGAGCTGCTATAGGCTTCTGGGAGCTGATATAGGCTTCTGGGAGCTTCTGAGAGCTGCTATAGGCGTCTGAGAGCTGCTATAGGCTTCTGGGAGCTGATATAGGCTTCGGGGAGCTTCTGAGAGCTGCTATAGGCGTCTGAGAGCTGCTATAGGCTTCTGGGAGCTGCTATAGGCTTATGAGAGCTTCTGAGAGCTGCTATAGGCTTCTGAGCGCTTCTGTGAGCTGCTATAGGCTTCTGAGAGCTTCTGAGAGCTGCTATAGGCGTCTGAGAGCCGATATAGGCTTCTGGGAGCTTCTGAGAGCTGATATAGGCTTCTGGTTGCCAGATTGGGGGAAAGCCTATTGGGTGAAGAAGCCGTTTATCAAAGTGGAGGGTTTAATGGGTTTATGCCTGTCCTGGTAGTTATTGAGGATGGGAATCAGAGTGAGTCATTTAACTCTCGAGGCCATTTAGCAACCCCCCCTGGGGAGCTGTGTGGTTGAGTCTACTTCTTGATGTCATCGTCTCCTTGGCAATGGGAATCCCACATAATTGGTCTTGATGTCATCATTGCCTAACTCAGACAAATGGCTGTAAACTCCTCCTCTTGGAAGACGACAGCCATGTCTCAGGGTTAGTCATTAATCATTGAGATTTAAATAAATGAGGTATTGGTAATGGGAAGTCTACAGAATGGGTTACAATAGGCCTGATAAGCCCCTAAAACACTTTTAACAGTTCTGACCTCATACCTTGAGAATGTTGAACAGAAAGCCATTATTTACATTCCAAATGGCTTTCCCCATGGCTCTGGTTGTAGTAGACTCTGGTTTAAAGTAGGCTCTGGTTTAAAGTAGGCTCTGGTTTAAAGTAGGCTCCGGTTTAAAGTAGACTGGTTTAAAGTAGGCTCTGGTTTAAAGTAGGCTCTGGTTTAAAGTAGGCTCTGGTTTAAAGTAGGCTCTGGTTTAAAGTAGACTCTGGTTTAAAGTAGGCTCTGGTTAAAAGTAGGCTCTGGTTAAAAGTAGGCTCTGGTTAAAAGTAGGCTCTGGTTTAAAGTAGGCTCTGGTTTAAAGTAGGCTCTGGTTTAAAGTAGACTCTGGTTTAAAGTAGACTCTGGTTTAAAGTAGGCTCTGGTTTAAAGTAGACTGGTTAAAGTAGGCTCTGGTTTAAAGTAGGCTCTGGTTTAAAGTAGGCTCTGGTTAAAGTAGCCTGGTTGAAAATAGACTGGTTAAAGTAGGCCCTGGTTAAAAGTAGGCTCTGGTTTAAAGTAGGCTCTGGTTTAAAGTAGGCTCTGGTTAAAGTAGGCTCTGGTTAAAGTAGGCTCTGGTTTAAAGTAGGCTCTGGTTTAAAGTAGGCTCTGGTTAACAGTAGGCTCTGGTTTAAAGTAGGCTCTGGTTTAAAGTAGGCTCTGGTTAAAAGTAGGCTCTGGTTTAAAGTAGGCTCTGGTTTAAAGTAGGCTCTGGTTTAAAGTAGGCTCTGGTTAAAGTAGCCTGGTTGAAAATAGACTGGTTAAAGTAGGCCCTGGTTAAAAGTAGACTGGTTGAAGTAGACACTGGTTGAAAGTAGACTGGTTGAAGTAGACTGGTTAAAGTAGGCTCTGGTTTAAAGTAGACTCTGGTTAAAGTAGGCTGGTTGAAAGTAGGCTGGTTGAAGTAGACTCTGGTTAAAAGTAGGCTGGTTGAAAGTAGACTGGTTAAAGTAGGCTCTGGTTTAAAGTAGACTCTGGTTAAAGTAGGCTGGTTGAAAGTAGACTGGTTAAAGTAGGCCCTGGTTAAAAGTAGACTCTGGTTAAAAGTAGGCTCTGGTTAAAAGTAGGCTCTGGTTAAAAGTAGGCTGGTTGAAAGTAGACTGGTTAAAAGTAGGCTCTGGTTAAAGTAGCCTGGTTGAAAATAGACTGGTTAAAGTAGGCCCTGGTTAAAAGTAGAATCTGGTTAAAAGTAGGCTCTGGTTAAAGTAGCCTGGTTGAAAATAGACTGGTTAAAGTAGGCCCTGGTTAAAAGTAGACTGGTTAAAGTAGGCTGGTTAAAAGTAGGCTCTGGTTTAAAGTAGCCTCTGGTTTAAAGTAGGCACTGGTTAAGAGTAGACTGGTTAAAGTAGGCTCTGGTTTAAAGTAGACTCTGGTTAATGTAGGCTGGTTAAAAGTAGGCTCCGGTTTAAAGTAGCCTCTGGTTAAAAGTAGACTGGTTAAAGTAGGCTCTGGTTTAAAGTAGACTCTGGTTGAAAGTAGGCTCTGGTTAAAGTAGAACCAGGTTAAAAGTAGGCTCTGGTTAATGTAGGCTGGTTAAAAGTAGGCTCCGGTTTAAAGTAGGCTCTGGTTTAAAGTAGGCTCTGGTTAAAAGTAGACTGGTTAAAGTAGGCTCTGGTTAAAAGTAGTCTGGTTAAAGTAGGCTCTGGTTAAAGTAGGCTCTGGTTTAAAGTAGGCTCTTGTTAATGTAGGCTGGTTAAAAGTAGGCTCCGGTTTAAAGTAGGCTCTGGTTAATGTAGGCTGGTTAAAAGTAGGGTCCGGTTTAAAATAGGCTCTGGTTTAAAGTAGCCTCTGGTTAAAAGTAGGCTGGTTAAAGTAGGCTCTGGTTAAAGTAGGCTCTGGTTAAAAGTAGTCTGGTTAAAGTAGGCTCTGGTTAAAGTAGACTCTGGTTGAAAGTAGACTGGTTAAAGTAGGCCCTGGTTTAAAGTAGGCTCTGGTTTAAAGTAGACTCTGGTTTAAAGTAGGCTCTGGTTAAAAGTAGGCTCTGGTTTAAAGTAGACTCTGGTTTAAAGTAGGCTCTGGTTAAAAGTAGGCTCTGGTTTAAATTAGACTCTGGTTAAAAGTATACTCTGGTTTAAAGTAGGCTCTGGTTAAAGTAGGCTCTGGTTAAAAGTAGGCTCTGGTTTAAAGTAGGCTCTGGTTAAAAGTAGGCTCTGGTTAAAAGTAGACTCTGGTTTAAAGTAGGCTCTGGTTTAAAGTAGGCTCTGGTTAAAAGTAGGCTCTGATTTAAAGTAGGCTCTGGTTTAAAGTAGGCTCTGGTTTAAAGTAGGCTCTGGTTTAAAGTAGGCTCTGGTTTAAAGTAGGCCCTGGTTTAAAGTAGGCTCTGGTTTAAAGTAGGCTCTGGTTAAAAATAGACTCCGGTTTAAAGTAGGCTCTGGTTAAAAGTAGGCTCTGGTTTAAAGTAGGCTCTGGTTAAAAATAGACTCCGGTTTAAAGTAGGCTCTGGTTAAAAGTAGGCTCTGGTTTAAAGTAGGCTCTGGTTAAAAATAGACTCCGGTTTAAAGTAGGCTCTGGTTTAAAGTAGGCTCTGGTTTAAAGTAGGTTCTGGTTTAAAGTAGGCTCTGGTTGAAAGTAGGCTCTGATTTAAAGTAGGCTCTGGTTTAAAGTAGTTTCTGGTTTAAAGTAGACTCTGGTTTAAAGTAGGATCTGGTTTAAAGTAGACTCTGGTTTAAAGTAAGCCCTGGTTTAAAGTAGGCTCTGGTTTAAAGTAGGCTCTGATTTAAAGTAGGCTCTGGTTTAAAGTAGGCTCTGGTTAAAAGTAGGCTCTGATTTAAAGTAGGCTCTGATTTAAAGTAGGCTCTGATTTAAAGTAGGCTCTGGTTAAAAGTAGGCACTGGTTTAAAGTAGGCTCTGGTTGAACACAGTGCACTATAAACAGAAAAGGCTTTCAATCAGGATGCAGTCATTTTCTGTCTGATGTGAATGTGAATATAAGCATTGATCCACTTTCCCTTTCCCTTTCCCTTTCCCGTTCCCTTCCCTTTCCCTTCCCCTTTCACTTTCCCTTTCCCTTTCCCTTTCCCTCTCCCTTTCCCTTTCCCTTCCCCTTTCCCTTCCCCTTTCCCTTTCCCTTTCCCTTCCCTTTCCCTTTCCCTTCCCCTTTCCCTTCCCCTTTCCCTTTCCCTTCCCTTTCCCTCTCCCTTTCCCTTCCCCTTTCCCTTCCCCTTTCCCTTCCCCTTTCCCTTTCCCTTTCCCTTCCCTTCCCTTTCCCTTTCTCTTTCCCTTCCCCTTTCCCTTCCCCTTTCCCTTCCCCTTTCCCTTTCCCTTTCCCTTCCCTTCCCTTTCCCTTTCTCTTTCCCTTCCCCTTTCCCTTTCCCTTTCCCGTTCCCTTCCCTTTCCCTTCCCCTTTCACTTTCCCTTTCCCTTTCCCTTCCCCTTTCCCTTCCCCTTTCCCTTCCCCTTTCCCTTTCCCTTTCCCTTCCCTTTCCCTTTCCCTTCCCCTTTCCCTTCCCCTTTCCCTTTCCCTTCCCTTTCCCTCTCCCTTTCCCTTTCCCTTCCCCTTTCCCTTCCCCTTTCCCTTCCCCTTTCCCTTTCCCTTTCCCTTCCCTTCCCTTTCCCTTTCTCTTTCCCTTCCCCTTTCCCTTCCCCTTCCCCTTTCCCTTCCCCTTTCCCTTCCCTTTCCCTCTCCCTTTCCCTTTCCCTTCCCCTTTCCCTTCCCCTTTCCCTTTCCCTTTCCCTTTCCCTTTCCCTTTCCCAGTAACAACGATAAAATCACAAGTGACAATAGCTTGTTGAAGTGTTGACTAGGTGAATCTGTGTGTCCCGTTTCATATCCACACGGAGATACAACGGTCATATCTAAATTTGCCTAACATGTCTCCGGAGAGCTTTTTCCTGTCAGGTGATAAATTACTCTCCTTTTTACCACGATGAGCTGTGAAACTCAACCGTCATGCAAAAAAAACTGCTTATCACTCCGGGATTGGACGTAAACATGCAAAACACTGCTTATCTTTAGAGCTTCCGAAGGACTGAGAGCTGGTCCAGAAGACCAATGAATATGGATTGTTATCGAATTTACAGAGAACAATAGTAGCATTCGAAAAAGTAATTAACTGTATGGTTACCTTATATCTCACATTACAATCAGGTATATGTTTTAAAGGTAACCAGATAGACGAGGCCCCTGAAAACAGATATGAATCCCCTCTGAGAGACTTGTGGAGTCATTATACAAATATACATTTGGTTTAGTTAGTTTAGACAAATCCTTTTAGTTATGAGTTGAACATAATGCCCTTTATGCTGACTGACCTCTTTGGTAACACTTTGCATGATACAATATGAATGTATTTTCTGTCACACCATAATGGATTATAAGACTTGTTATAATTCCATGTTATATATAGTTTTATATAGTCTTCCTATACGCAGACTATGGGCCTGCAGCCGCTAGTGGGCATCCGACCCCAAAATTTAAAAAATAACAAATATATGCAATAACTATGTAAATGGTATTTTGCTTTTTATGAACTATTTCTACATTGCGTATTTGGTTCCTGGTTGTGTTACCGCCTGAAGTTATGTTCAATTAGGTGGTGTGCAGGCTAGCCAAACATAATGATTAGTCTCTCTCTCTGTATCTCTCTGTATCTCTCTCTCTCTCTCTGTATCTCTCTCTGTATCTCTCCCTCTCTCTGTCTCTCTCTCTCTCTCTCTCTCTCTCTCTCTCTCTCTCTCTCTCTGTATCTCTCTCTGTATCTCTCCCTCTCTCTGTCTCTCTCTCTCTCTGTCTCTCTCTCTCAATTCAATTCAATTCAATTCAAGGGGCTTTATTGGCATGGGAAACATGTGTTAACATTGCCAAAGCAAGTGAGGTAGATAATATACAAAAGTGAAATAAACAGTCAAATTAACAGTAAACATTACACATACAGAAGTTTCAAAACAATAAAGACATTACAAATGTCATATTATATATATACAGTGTTGTAACAATGTACAAATGGTTAAAGTACAAAAGGGAATATAAATAAGCATAAATATGGGTTTTATTTACAATGTATCTCTCTCTCTGTATCTCTCTCTCTCTCTCTCTCTCTCTCTCTGTATCTCTCTCTGTATCTCTCTCTCTCTCTGTATCTCTCTCTCTCTCTCTCTCTCTCTCTCTCTCTCTCTCTCTCTCTCTCTCTCTCTCTCTCTCTCTCTCTCTCTCTCTCTCTCTCTCTCTCTCTCTCTCTCTCTCTCTCTCTCTCTCTCTCTCTCTGTGAACAGCTGATCCTACAGGGTATTGATATGAAATCCCTAAACTATGAGAGTAAACCGTTTCAAATGTGTATCTAGACACACACACACAAAAAGCGACTTCATCCCACTCTCCTCAAAGTAAACATTTACCCATATAAATTCTGCCCAGCCCGCCTAAGGAACTAACTGCCTAACTCATAAAAATGGACTTATGTGGAATTAAAATTCAACCTGACATTTTTTTTTTCCACTAGCTTTTCTATTGGTCATTAGAAGTTACACGACAACAACAAGACCCTTTGTTGTTTTACAAGTGTGATTACAGCCTAATCCTACCCAGAAAAAGGCAGGAGAGGGAACACTTGTTACTAGGATCTATGGTCTGTTGCCGGGTGATCATACGGACCAATCCCTATCCAGCGCCACTGTCTTTACATTGACCTAGGCTTAGGGGAGGACAGTTTGACGGCTGCGGTGGTGGTTGTGTTTGTTTGTGTGTGTGTGTGTGTGTGTGTGTGTGTGTGTGTGTGTGTGTGTGTGTGTGTGTGTGTGTGTGTGTGTGTGTGTGTGTGTGTGTGTGTGTGTGTGTGTGTGTGTGTGTGTGTGTGTGTGTGTGAGAGAAATAGGGCAGGGCAGAGTAGAGCTGGGCTGGGTAGAGCAGGATTGGATAGGGCAGGGTAGGTTACAGCAGGGTAGGACAGGGTAGGTTAGAGCAGGGTAGAGCAGGGTAGGTTAGAGCATGGTAGGACAGGGTAGGTTAGAGCAGGGTAGAATAGGGTAGGTAAGAGCAGGGTAGGACAGGGTAGGACAGGGTAGAACAGGGTAGGACAGGGTAGAACAGGGTAGGACAGGGTAGGACAGGGTAGGTTAGAGCAGGGTAGAACAGGGTAGGTTAGAGCAGGGTATAACAGGGTAGGACAGGGTAGAACAGGGTAGGACAGGGTAGGACAGGGTAGGTTAGAACAGGGTAGAGCAGGGTAGGGCAGGGTAGAACAGGGTAGGACAGGGTAGGACAGGGTAGGACAGGGTAGGTTAGAACAGGGTAGAGCAGGGTAGGGCAGGGTAGAACAGGGTAGGACAGGGTAGGACAGGGTAGAACAGGGTAGGTTAGAGCAGGGTAGAACAGGGTAGGGCCGGGTAGGTTAGATCAGGGTAGAACAGGGTAGGGCAGGGTATAACAGGGTAGGACAGGGTAGAACAGGGTAGGTTAGAGCATGGTAGGACAGGGTAGGGCCGGGTAGGTTAGATCAGGGTATGCGAGGTAGATTAGAGCAGGGTAGAACAGGGTAGGTTGGAACATGGTAGGACAGGGTAGGGCAGGGTAGTTTAGAGCACGATAGGACAGGGTAGGGTAGGGCAGGGTAGTTTATAGCACGGTAGAACAAAGTAGGGCAGGGTAGTTTAGAGCACAGTAGGACAGGGTAGGGTGGGGCAGGGTAGTTTATAGCATGGTAGACAAGGGTAAGTTAGAGTAGGGTAGGTTAGAGTAAGGTGGGACAGGGTAGGTTATAGCAAGATGGGACAGGGCAAATTTGGGGTATAGTAGTTTAGTGTAGAGTAGGGTGGAGTAGGTTAGAGTAGAGTAGAGTAGGGTAGGGTAGAGTACAGTAGATTAGGGTAGGGCAGGTTCGAGTAGGGTAGGGTGGAGAAGGGTAGGGTAGGGTGGATTATAATAGGATAGGGTAGAGTAGATTACAGTAGATTAGAGTAGGGTAGGGTAGGTTAGGGTAGGGTGGATTAGAGTGAGGTAGGGTTGGGTAGATTAGATTAGAGTAGAGTAGAACAGGGTAGGGTGATGTAGAGCAGGGCAGGGTATATTAGAGCAGGTTCGGGTAGAGTGAATTAGATTAGAGTAGATTATAGTAGGGTAGGTTAGGGTAGTTTGGGGTAGGGTGGGTTAGAGTAGATTAGAGTAAAGTAGGGTGGGTTAGAGTAAGGTAGGGTGGGTTAGAGTAGATTAGGGTAAGGTAGGGTGGGTTAGAGTAGATTAGAGTAAGGTAGGGTGGGTTAGAGTAGATTAGAGTAAAGTAGGGTGGGTTAGAGTGGATTAAAGTATGATAGGGTGGGTTAGAGTAAGGTAGGGTGGGTTAGAGTAGATTAGAGTAAAGTAGGGTGGGTTAGAGTAAATTAGAGTAAAGTAGGGTGGGTTAGAGTAGATTAGAGTAAGGTAGGGTGGGTTAGAGTAGATTAGAGTAAAGTAGGGTGGGTTAGAGTAGATTAGGGCAGGGTAGATTAGAGTAGGGTAGGTTGGGGTATGGGATGGTGGGTTAGAGTAGATTAGAGTAATGTAGGGTGGGTTAGAGCAGATTAGAGTATGATAGGGTGGGTTAGAGTAAATTAGAGTAAAGTAGGGTGGGTTAGAGTAGATTAGAGTAATGTAGGGTGGGTTAGAGCAGATTAGAGTAGGGTAGGGTAGATTAGACTAGAGTAGAGCAGGGTAGAGTAGGGTCGAGTAGAGTAGGGTAGGCTGGGTAGTGTAGATTATAGTACGGTAGGGTAGACTATAGTAGAGCAGGGTAAAGTAGGGTTGATTAGAGTAGGGTAGCCTAGGGTAGAGTAGAATATAGTAGGGTAGGGTAGGAGTAGAGTAGAGCAGGGTAGGGTTGGGTTGATTAGAGTAGGGTATGGTATTTAGGGAATGGTAGATTATAGTAGGGTAGGGTAAATTAGAGTAGAACAGGGTAGAGTAGGGTCGAGTAGGGGAAGCTAGGGTAGGGTAGAATATAGTAGGGTAGGGTAGGGTAGATTACAGTAGGTAGGCTACGGTAGGGTAGGGTCGGGTAGGGTCGATTAGAGTAGGGTAGAGTAGAGTAGATTACAGTAGGGTAGGGTCGATTAGAGTAGGGTAGGCTAGGGTAGGATAGGGTCGATTAGAGTAGGGTAGACTAGGGTAGATTAGACTAGGGTAGATTAGAGTAGGGTAGATTAGGGTAGGGTAGATTATAGTAGGGTAGGGTTGATTAGCGTAGGGTAGGCTAGGGTAGGGTTGATTGGCGTAGGGTAGGGCTAGGGTAAATTAGGGTAGGCTAGGGTAGGGTAGATTAGAGTAGGGTAGGCTAGATTCGAGTAGGTTAGGTTAGGGTAGGGTAGGGTATGGTATAGCAGGGTAGAGTGGGCTAGGGTAGGGTTGATTAGAGTAGGGTAGGCTAGGGTAGGGTAGATTATAGTAGGATAGGCTAGATTAGAGTAGGTTAGGGTACGGTAGAGTAGAGCAGGGTAGAGTAGATTAGAGTAGGATAGGCTAGATTACAGTAGGATAGGCTAGGGTAGAGTAGGGTAGAGAAGGGTAGAGCAGGGTAGGCTAGATTAGAGTAGGGTAGAGCAGGGTAGGCTGGATTAGAGTAGGGTAGAGTAGAGTAGGGTAGGCTAGGGTAGAGTAGGGTAGAGCAGGGTAGATTAGAGTAGGGTAGAGTAGAGTAGGGTAGGGTAGGGTAGGGTAGGGTAGGGTAGGGTAGCCAGTGCTGTCAGTTGCAAGACTCAGTGGAAGGAAACAGATAAATGTATGAATGGCTGAAGAGACAAACAGAGAATGGACACAATTTGACGAGAGAGAACAACCAATCAGAGGTTTTTTCTCTCCTCCCCCACCCCACCTGACTCCCCCTCAGCCAATCAGAGCATCCTCCTCTCCTCCCCCTACCCCTCCCTGCCTCCCCCATGCTAGTTGTTACCAGGTCAGTGTGCTGCCTCTAGCCTAGCAGTAATCTGTTTCATTGGGTCAGTGTGTCTCTCGCTCAACGCGCCTGACTGGCTGCCTGGGCCAACGTGGTTGCTAGGGAGCTCGGCCAATCAGAGCGAAAAGGAAGCTGGTTGGTGGTTTCTAGGCAGGATTCAAGTGCTGAGGATATTTTGGCGGGAGAGCGAGGGAGGGAGGGAGGGAGGGAGGGAGGGAGGAAGGGAGGGGGGAGGAGGGGTGGCTTCGGGGTGAAGTGGAGCATGTGATCATGTGTGTGTGTGTGTGTGTGTGTGTGTGTGTGTGTGTGTGTGTGTGTGTGTGTGTGTGTGTGTGTGTGTGTGTGTGTGTGTGTGTGTGTGTGTGTGTGTGTGTGTGTGTGTGTGTGTGTGTGTGTGTGTGTGTGTGTGTGTGTGTGTGTTGCGGCCTGCCTCTTGGCTCTCTCATCTTTCTGATGCAACTTCTGAATTGTGGCTACTAGGGGACTTTGTTATGTTTTTTTTCTTTCTATCCTCGGCAGGAAACGAGAACCAATTGCTGCGCTGTTGCCATCGGAGGCGGGGAGGTTTGTTTTGCTTCCACTCTCATCCTGGATACCTCCCCATCCTCAGTTACCGTAGAAACAGAGCAATTCAGACTCTATTTCCATCCCTCTCTCGTTCTCTCATTTTCTTTCTTCAATGATTTATCCACACTTTTTTTCATTTTTTTTATCCAGCAGCACTTAACACCAACATATCTCAGCAGCCAATAGCAGCAGGTTTTCAGGAACTATATGACAACACTCAAAGGTGATGAGGATAGCTATATATAAGAAGCCTATAGCTGATTTCTCTACTGGCTAGTGAGGGAGGGATTTGAGTGCAGACTCAGAGTAGAGATGTAGTGTTATGGGTTAGTGAAGGAGATGTAGTGTTATGGGTTAATGAAGGAGATGTAGTGTTATGGGTTATTGAAAGAGATGTAGTGTTATGGGTTAGTGAAGGAGATGTAGTGGTATGGGTTAGTGAAGGAGACGTAGTGTTATGGGTCAGTCTGGAGATGTAGTGTTATGGGTCAGTCTGGAGATGTAGTGTTATGGGTCAGTCTGGAGATGTAGTGTTATGGGTCAGTCTGGAGATGTAGTGTTATGGGTTAGTGAAAGAGATGTAGTGTTATGGGTTAGTGAAGGAGATGTAGTGTTATGGGTTAGTGAAGGAGATGTAGTGTTATGGGTTAGTGAAGGAGATGTAGTGTTATGGGTTAGTCTGGAGATGTAGTGTTATGGGTTAGTGAAGGAGATGTAGTGTTATGGGTTAGTGAAGGAGATGTAGTGTTATGGGTTATTGAAAGAGATGTAGTGTTATGGGTCAGTCTGGAGATGTAGTGTTATGGGTTAGTGAAGGAGATGTAGTGTTATGGGTTAGTGAAGGAGATGTAGTGTTATGGGTTAGTCTGGAGATGTAGTGTTATGGGTTAGTGAAGGAGATGTAGTGTTATGGGTTAGTGAAGGAGATGTAGTGTTATGGGTTAGTGAAGGAGATGTAGTGTTATGGGTTAGTCTGGAGATGTAGTGTTATGGGTCCGTCTGGAGATGTAGTGTTATGGGTTAGTGAAGGAGATGCAGTGTTATGGGTTAGTGAAGGAGACGTAGTGTTATGGGTCAGTCTGGAGATGTAGTGTTATGGGTTAGTGAAGGAGATGTAGTGTTATGGGTTAGTGAAGGAGATGTAGTGTTATGGGTCAGTCTGGAGATGTAGTGTTATGGGTCAGTGAAGGAGATGTAGTGTTATGGGTCAGTGAAGGAGATGTAGTGTTATGGGTTAGTGAAGGAGATGTAGTGTTATGGGTTAGTGAAGGAGACGTAGTGTTATGGGTCCGTCTGGAGATGTAGTGTTATGGGTTAGTGAAGGAGATGTAGTGTTATGGGTTAGTGAAGGAGATGTAGTGTTATGGGTTAGTGAAGGAGATGTAGTGTTATGGGTTAGTGAAGGAGATGTAGTGTTATGGGTTAGTGAAGGAGATGTAGTGTTATGGGTCAGTCTGGAGATGTAGTGTTATGGGTTAGTGAAGGAGATGTAGTGTTATGGGTTAGTGAAGGAGATGTAGTGTTATGGGTTAGTGAAGGATATGTAGTGTTATGGGTCAGTGAAGGAGATGTAGTGTTATGGGTTAGTGAAGGAGATGTAGTGTTATGGGTTAGTGAAGGAGACGTAGTGTTATGGGTCCGTCTGGAGATGTAGTGTTATGGGTTAGTGAAGGAGATGTAGTGTTATGGATCAGTCTGGAGACGTAGTGGTATGGGTTAGTGAAGGAGATGTAGTGTTATGGGTTAGTGAAGGAGATGTAGTGTTATGGGTCAGTCTGGAGATGTAGTGTTATGGGTCAGTGAAGGAGATGTAGTGTTATGGGTTAGTGAAGGAGACGTAGTGTTATGGGTTAGTGAAGGAGATGTAGTGTTATGGGTTAGTGAAGGAGATGTAGTGTTATGGGTTAGTGAAGGAGACGTAGTGTTATGGGTTAGTCTGGAGATGTAGTGTTATGGGTTAGTGAAGGAGATGTAGTGTTATGGGTTAGTGAAGGAGATGTAGTGTTATGGGTTAGTGAAGGAGACGTAGTGTTATGGGTTAGTGAAGGAGATGTAGTGTTATGGGTTAGTGAAGGAGACGTAGTGTTATGGGTTAGTCTGGAGATGTAGTGTTATGGGTTAGTGAAGGAGATGTAGTGTTATGGGTCAGTCTGGAGATGTAGTGTTATGGGTTAGTCTAGAGATGTAGTGTTATGGGTTAGTGAAGGAGATGTAGTGTTATGGATCAGTGAAGGAGATGTAGTGTTATGGGTTAGTGAAGGAGACGTAGTGTTATGGGTCAGTCTGGAGATGTAGTGTTATGGGTTAGTGAAGGAGATGTAGTGTTATGGGTTAGTCTAGAGATGTAGTGTTATGGGTTAGTGAAGGAGATGTAGTGTTATGGATCAGTCTGGAGATGTAGTGTTATGGGTCCGTCTGGAGATGTAGTGTTATGGGTCAGTCTGGAGATGTAGTGTTATGGGTTAGTGAAGGAGATGTAGTGTTATGGGTTAGTGAAGGAGATGTAGTGTTATGGGTTAGTGAAGGAGATGTAGTGTTATGGATCAGTGAAGGAGATGTAGTGTTATGGGTTAGTGAAGGAGACGTAGTGTTATGGGTCAGTCTGGAGATGTAGTGTCATGGGTTAGTGAAGGAGGTGTAGTGTTATGGGTTAGTGAAGGAGATGTAGTGTTATGGGTTAGTGAAGGAGGTGTAGTGTTATGGGTTAGTGAAGGAGATGTAGTGTTATGGGTCAGTGAAGGAGATGTAGTGTTATGGGTCAGTCTGGAGATGTAGTGTTATGGGTCAGTGAAGGAGACGTAGTGTTATGGGTTAGTGAAGAAGATGTAGTGTTATGGGTTAGTGAAGGAGATGTAGTGTTATGGGTTAGTGAGGGAGATGTAGTGTTATGGATCAGTCTGGAGATGTAGTGTTATGGGTCAGTGAAGGAGACGTAGTGTTATGGGTTAGTCTGGAGATGTAGTGTTATGGGTCAGTCTGGAGACGTAGTGTTATGGGTCCGTCTGGAGATGTAGTGTTATGGGTTAGTGAAGGAGATGTAGTGTTATGGGTTAGTCTGGAGATGTAGTGTTATGGGTTAGTGAAGGAGCTGTATTGTTATGGGTCAGTGAAGGAGATGTAGTGTTATGGGTTAGTGAAGGAGATGTAGTGTTATGGGTCAGTCTGGAGATGTAGTGTTATGGGTTAGTGAAGGAGATGTAGTGTTATGGGTCAGTCTGGAGATGTAGTGTTATGGGTTAGTGAAGGAGATGTATTGTTATGGGTTAGTGAAGGAGATGTAGTGTTATGGGTTAGTGAAGGAGATGTAGTGTTATGGGTTAGTGAAGGAGATGTAGTGTTATGGGTTAGTGAAGGAGATGTAGTGTTATGGGTCAGTCTGGAGATGTAGTGTTATGGGTTAGTGAAGGAGATGTAGTGTTATGGGTCAGTCTGGAGATGTAGTGTTATGGGTTAGTCTGGAGACGTAGTGTTATGGGTTAGTGAAGGAGATGTAATGTTATGGGTTAGTGAAGGAGATGTAGTGTTATGGGTCAGTCTGGAGACATAGTGTTATGGGTCCGTCTGGAGATGTAGTGTTATGGGTTAGTGAAGGAGATGTAGTGTTATGGGTTAGTGAAGGAGATGTAGTGTTATGGGTCAGTCTGGAGACGTAGTGTTATGGGTCCGTCTGGAGATGTAGTGTTATGGGTTAGTCTGGAGACGTAGTGTTATGGGTTAGTGAAGGAGATGTAGTGTTATGGGTTAGTGAAGGAGATGTAGTGTTATGGGTTAGTGAGGAGATGTAGTGTTATGGGTCAGTCTGGAGATGTAGTGTTATGGGTTAGTGAGGAAATGTAGTGTTATGGGTTAGTGAAGGAGATGTAGTGTTATGGGTTAGTGAAGGAGATGTAGTGTTATGGGTTAGTCTGGAGATGTAGTGTTATGGGTTAGTCTGGAGATGTAGTGTTATGGGTTAGTGAAGGAGATGTAGTGTTATGGGTTAGTGAAGGAGACGTAGTGTTATGGGTTAGTGAGGAGATGTAGTGTTATGTGTTAGTGAAGGAGATGTAGTGTTATGGGTTATTGAAAGAGATGTAGTGTTATGGGTTAGTGAAGGAGATGTGGTGTTATGGGTCAGTCTGGAGATGTAGTGTTATGGGTTAGTGAAGGAGATGTAGTGTTATGGATTAGTGAAGGAGACGTAGTGTTATGGGTTAGTGAAGGAGACGTAGTGTTATGGGTCCGTCTGGAGATGTAGTGTTATGGGTTAGTGAAGGAGACGTAGTGTTATGGGTCAGTCTGGAGATGTAGTGTTATGGGTTAGTGAAGGAGATGTAGTGTTATGGGTTAGTGAAGGAGATGTAGTGTTATGGGTCAGTCTGGAGATGTAGTGTTATGGGTCAGTCTGGAGATGTAGTGTTATGGGTTAGTGAAGGAGATGTAGTGTTATGGGTTAGTGAAGGAGATGTAGTGTTATGGGTCAGTCTGGAGATGTAGTGTTATGGGTTAGTGAAGGAGATGTATTGTTATGGGTTAGTGAAGGAGATGTAGTGTTATGGGTTAGTGAAGGAGATGTAGTGTTATGGGTTAGTGAAGGAGATGTACTGTTATGGGTTAGTGAAGGAGATGTAGTGTTATGGGTCAGTCTGGAGATGTAGTGTTATGGGTTAGTGAAGGAGATGTAGTGTTATGGGTCAGTCTGGAGATGTAGTGTTATGGGTTAGTGAAGGAGATGTAGTGTTATGGGTTAGTGAAGGAGATGTAGTGTTATGGGTCAGTCTGGAGACGTAGTGTTATGGGTCCGTCTGGAGATGTAGTGTTATGGGTTAGTGAAGGAGATGTAGTGTTATGGGTTAGTGAAGGAGATGTAGTGTTATGGGTCAGTCTGGAGACGTAGTGTTATGGGTCCGTCTGGAGATGTAGTGTTATGGGTTAGTCTGGAGATGTAGTGTTATGGGTTAGTGAAAGAGATGTAGTGTTATGGGTTAGTGAAGGAGATGTAGTGTTATGGGTTAGTGAGGAGATGTAGTGTTATGGGTCAGTCTGGAGATGTAGTGTTATGGGTTCGTGAGGAAATGTAGTGTTATGGGTTAGTGAAGGAGATGTAGTGTTATGGGTTAGTGAAGGAGATGTAGTGTTATGGGTTAGTCTGGAGATGTAGTGTTATGGGTTAGTCTGGAGATGTAGTGTTATGGGTTAGTGAAGGAGATGTAGTGTTATGGGTTAGTGAAGGAGACGTAGTGTTATGGGTTAGTGAGGAGATGTAGTGTTATGTGTTAGTGAAGGAGATGTAGTGTTATGGGTTATTGAAAGAGATGTAGTGTTATGGGTTAGTGAAGCAGATGTGGTGTTATGGGTCAGTCTGGAGATGTAGTGTTATGGGTTAGTGAAGGAGATGTAGTGTTATGGGTTAGTGAAGGAGATGTAGTGTTATGGGTTAGTGAAGGAGACGTAGTGTTATGGGTCCGTCTGGAGATGTAGTGTTATGGGTTAGTGAAGGAGATGTAGTGTTATGGGTTAGTGAAGGAGATGTAGTGTTATGGGTCAGTCTGGAGACGTAGTGTTATGGGTCCGTCTGGAGATGTAGTGTTATAGGTTAGTCTGGAGATGTAGTGTTATGGGTTAGTGAAGGAGATGTAGTGTTATGGGTCAGTCTGGAGATGTAGTGTTATGGGTTAGTGAAGGAGATGTAGTGTTATGGGTCAGTCTGGAGATGTAGTGTTATGGGTTAGTGAAGGAGATGTAGTGTTATGGGTTAGTGAAGGAGATGTAGTGTTATGGGTTAGTGAAGGAGATGTAGTGTTATGGGTTAGTGAAGGAGATGTAGTGTTATGGGTCAGTCTGGAGATGTAGTGTTATGGGTTAGTGAAGGAGATGTAGTGTTATGGGTTAGTGAAGGAGATGTAGTGTTATGGGTTAGTGAAGGAGATGTAGTGTTATGGGTCAGTGAAGGAGATGTAGTGTTATGGGTTAGTGAAGGAGATGTAGTGTTATGGGTTAGTGAAGGAGACGTAGTGTTATGGGTCCGTCTGGAGATGTAGTGTTATGGGTTAGTGAAGGAGATGTAGTGTTATGGATCAGTCTGGAGACGTAGTGGTATGGGTCAGTGAAGGAGATGTAGTGTTATGGGTCCGTCTGGAGATGTAGTGTTATGGGTCAGTCTGGAGATGTAGTGTTATGGGTTAGTGAAGGAGATGTAGTGTTATGGGTCAGTCTGGAGATGTAGTGTTATGGGTTAGTGAAGGAGATGTAGTGTTATGGGTCAGTCTGGAGATGTAGTGTTATGGGTCAGTGAAGGAGATGTAGTGTTATGGGTTAGTCTGGAGATGTAGTGTTATGGGTTAGTGAAGGAGATGTAGTGTTATGGGTCAGTCTGGAGATGTAGTTTTATGGGTTAGTCTAGAGATGTAGTGTTATGGGTTAGTGAAGGAGATGTAGTGTTATGGGTTAGTGAAGGAGATGTAGTGTTATGGATCAGTGAAGGAGATGTAGTGTTATGGGTTAGTGAAGGAGACGTAGTGTTATGGGTCAGTCTGGAGATGTAGTGTTATGGGTTAGTGAAGGAGATGTAGTGTTATGGGTCAGTCTGGAGATGTAGTGTTATGGGTTAGTCTAGAGATGTAGTGTTATGGGTTAGTGAAGGAGATGTAGTGTTATGGGTTAGTGAAGGAGATGTAGTGTTATGGATCAGTGAAGGAGATGTAGTGTTATGGGTTAGTGAAGGAGACGTAGTGTTATGGGTCAGTCTGGAGATGTAGTGTCATGAGTTAGTGAAGGAGGTGTAGTGTTATGGGTTAGTGAAGGAGATGTAGTGTTATGGGTTAGTGAAGGAGGTGTAGTGTTATGGGTTAGTGAAGGAGATATAGTGTTATGGGTCAGTGAAGGAGATGTAGTGTTATGGGTCAGTCTGGAGATGTAGTGTTATGGGTCAGTGAAGGAGACGTAGTGTTATGGGTTAGTGAAGGAGATGTAGTGTTATGGGTTAGTGAAGGAGATGTAGTGTTATGGGTTAGTGAGGGAGATGTAGTGTTATGGATCAGTCTGGAGATGTAGTGTTATGGGTCAGTCTGGAGACGTAGTGTTATGGGTCCGTCTGGAGATGTAGTGTTATGGGTTAGTGAAGGAGATGTAGTGTTATGGGTTAGTCTGGAGATGTAGTGTTATGGGTTAGTGAAGGAGATGTAGTGTTATGGGTCAGTGAAGGAGATGTAGTGTTATGGGTTAGTGAAGGAGATGTAGTGTTATGGGTCAGTCTGGAGATGTAGTGTTATGGGTTAGTGAAGGAGATGTAGTGTAATGGGTCAGTCTGGAGATGTAGTGTTATGGGTTAGTGAAGGAGATGTAGTGTTATGGGTTAGTCTGGAGATGTAGTGTTATGGGTTAGTCTGGAGATGTAGTGTTATGGGTTAGTGAAGGAGATGTAGTGTTATGGGTTAGTGAAGGAGACGTAGTGTTATGGGTTAGTGAGGAGATGTAGTGTTATGTGTTAGTGAAGGAGATGTAGTGTTATGGGTTATTGAAAGAGATGTAGTGTTATGGGTTAGTGAAGCAGATGTGGTGTTATGGGTCAGTCTGGAGATGTAGTGTTATGGGTTAGTGAAGGAGATGTAGTGTTATGGGTTAGTGAAGGAGATGTAGTGTTATGGGTTAGTGAAGGAGACGTAGTGTTATGGGTCCGTCTGGAGATGTAGTGTTATGGGTTAGTGAAGGAGATGTAGTGTTATGGGTTAGTGAAGGAGATGTAGTGTTATGGGTCAGTCTGGAGACGTAGTGTTATGGGTCCGTCTGGAGATGTAGTGTTATAGGTTAGTCTGGAGATGTAGTGTTATGGGTTAGTGAAGGAGATGTAGTGTTATGGGTCAGTCTGGAGATGTAGTGTTATGGGTTAGTGAAGGAGATGTAGTGTTATGGGTCAGTCTGGAGATGTAGTGTTATGGGTTAGTGAAGGAGATGTAGTGTTATGGGTTAGTGAAGGAGATGTAGTGTTATGGGTTAGTGAAGGAGATGTAGTGTTATGGGTTAGTGAAGGAGATGTAGTGTTATGGGTCAGTCTGGAGATGTAGTGTTATGGGTTAGTGAAGGAGATGTAGTGTTATGGGTCAGTGAAGGAGATGTAGTGTTATGGGTTAGTGAAGGAGATGTAGTGTTATGGGTTAGTGAAGGAGACGTAGTGTTATGGGTCCGTCTGGAGATGTAGTGTTATGGGTTAGTGAAGGAGATGTAGTGTTATGGATCAGTCTGGAGACGTAGTGGTATGGGTCAGTGAAGGAGATGTAGTGTTATGGGTCCGTCTGGAGATGTAGTGTTATGGGTCAGTCTGGAGATGTAGTGTTATGGGTTAGTGAAGGAGATGTATTGTTATGGGTCAGTCTGGAGATGTAGTGTTATGGGTTAGTGAAGGAGATGTAGTGTTATGGGTCAGTCTGGAGATGTAGTGTTATGGGTCAGTGAAGGAGATGTAGTGTTATGGGTTAGTGAAGGAGACGTAGTGTTATGGGTTAGTCTGGAGATGTAGTGTTATGGGTTAGTGAAGGAGATGTAGTGTTATGGGTCAGTCTGGAGATGTAGTTTTATGGGTTAGTCTAGAGATGTAGTGTTATGGGTTAGTGAAGGAGATGTAGTGTTATGGGTTATTGAAGGAGATGTAGTGTTATGGATCAGTGAAGGAGATGTAGTGTTATGGGTTAGTGAAGGAGACGTAGTGTTATGGGTCAGTCTGGAGATGTAGTGTTATGGGTTAGTGAAGGAGATGTAGTGTTATGGGTCAGTCTGGAGATGTAGTGTTATGGGTTAGTCTAGAGATGTAGTGTTATGGGTTAGTGAAGGAGATGTAGTGTTATGGGTTAGTGAAGGAGATGTAGTGTTATGGATCAGTGAAGGAGATGTAGTGTTATGGGTTAGTGAAGGAGACGTAGTGTTATGGGTCAGTCTGGAGATGTAGTGTCATGGGTTAGTGAAGGAGGTGTAGTGTTATGGGTTAGTGAAGGAGATGTAGTGTTATGGGTTAGTGAAGGAGGTGTAGTGTTATGGGTTAGTGAAGGAGATATAGTGTTATGGGTCAGTGAAGGAGATGTAGTGTTATGGGTCAGTCTGGAGATGTAGTGTTATGGGTCAGTGAAGGAGACGTAGTGTTATGGGTTAGTGAAGGAGATGTAGTGTTATGGGTTAGTGAAGGAGATGTAGTGTTATGGGTTAGTGAGGTAGATGTAGTGTTATGGATCAGTCTGGAGATGTAGTGTTATGGGTCAGTCTGGAGACGTAGTGTTATGGGTCCGTCTGGAGATGTAGTGTTATGGGTTAGTGAAGGAGATGTAGTGTTATGGGTTAGTCTGGAGATGTAGTGTTATGGGTTAGTGAAGGAGATGTAGTGTTATGGGTCAGTGAAGGAGATGTAGTGTTATGGGTTAGTGAAGGAGATGTAGTGTTATGGGTCAGTCTGGAGATGTAGTGTTATGGGTTAGTGAAGGAGATGTAGTGTTATGGGTCAGTCTGGAGATGTAGTTTTATGGGTTAGTCTAGAGATGTAGTGTTATGGGTTAGTGAAGGAGATGTAGTGTTATGGGTTATTGAAGGAGATGTAGTGTTATGGATCAGTGAAGGAGATGTAGTGTTATGGGTTAGTGAAGGAGACGTAGTGTTATGGGTCAGTCTGGAGATGTAGTGTTATGGGTTAGTGAAGGAGATGTAGTGTTATGGGTCAGTCTGGAGATGTAGTGTTATGGGTTAGTCTAGAGATGTAGTGTTATGGGTTAGTGAAGGAGATGTAGTGTTATGGGTTAGTGAAGGAGATGTAGTGTTATGGATCAGTGAAGGAGATGTAGTGTTATGGGTTAGTGAAGGAGACGTAGTGTTATGGGTCAGTCTGGAGATGTAGTGTCATGGGTTAGTGAAGGAGGTGTAGTGTTATGGGTTAGTGAAGGAGATGTAGTGTTATGGGTTAGTGAAGGAGGTGTAGTGTTATGGGTTAGTGAAGGAGATATAGTGTTATGGGTCAGTGAAGGAGATGTAGTGTTATGGGTCAGTCTGGAGATGTAGTGTTATGGGTCAGTGAAGGAGACGTAGTGTTATGGGTTAGTGAAGGAGATGTAGTGTTATGGGTTAGTGAAGGAGATGTAGTGTTATGGGTTAGTGAGGTAGATGTAGTGTTATGGATCAGTCTGGAGATGTAGTGTTATGGGTCAGTCTGGAGACGTAGTGTTATGGGTCCGTCTGGAGATGTAGTGTTATGGGTTAGTGAAGGAGATGTAGTGTTATGGGTTAGTCTGGAGATGTAGTGTTATGGGTTAGTGAAGGAGATGTAGTGTTATGGGTCAGTGAAGGAGATGTAGTGTTATGGGTTAGTGAAGGAGATGTAGTGTTATGGGTCAGTCTGGAGATGTAGTGTTATGGGTTAGTGAAGGAGATGTAGTGTAATGGGTCAGTCTGGAGATGTAGTGTTATGGGTTAGTGAAGGAGATGTATTGTTATGGGTTAGTGAAGGAGATGTAGTGTTATGGGTTAGTGAAGGAGATGTAGTGTTATGGGTTAGTGAAGGAGATGTAGTGTTATGGGTTAGTGAAGGAGATGTAGTGATATGGGTCAGTCTGGAGATGTAGTGTTATGGGTTAGTGAAGTAGATGTAGTGTTATGGGTCAGTCTGGAGATTTAGTGTTATGGGTTAGTCTGGAGACGTAGTGTTATGGGTTAGTGAAGGAGATGTAGTGTTATGGTTAGTGAAGGAGATGTAGTGTTATGGGTCAGTCTGGAGACGTAGTGTTATGGGTCCGTCTGGAGATGTAGTGTTATGGGTTAGTGAAGGAGATGTAGTGTTATGGGTTAGTGAAGGAGATGTAGTGTTATGGGTCAGTCTGGAGACGTAGTGTTATGGGTCCGTCTGGAGATGTAGTGTTATGGGTTAGTCTGGAGATGTAGTGTTATGGGTTAGTGAAGGAGATGTAGTGTTATGGGTCAGTCTGGAGATGTAGTGTTATGGGTTAGTGAAGGAGATGTAGTGTTATGGGTCAGTCTGGAGATGTAGTGTTATGGGTTAGTGAAGGAGATGTAGTGTTATGGGTCAGTCTGGAGATGTAGTGTTATGGGTTAGTGAAGGAGACGTAGTGTTATGGGTTAGTGAAGGAGATGTAGTGTTATGGGTTAGTGAAGGAGATGTAGTGTTATGGGTTAGAGAAGGAGACGTAGTGTTATGGGTTACAGAAGGAGACGTAGTGTTATGGGTTACAGAAGGAGACGTCGTTTTATGGGTTAGTGAAGGAGATGTAGTGTTATGGGTTAGTGAAGGAGACGTAGTGTTATGGGTCAGTCTGGAGATGTAGTGTTATGGGTCAGTCTGGAGATGTAGTGTTATGGGTCAATCTGGAGATGTAGTGTTATGGGTTAGTGAAGGAGATGTAGTGTTATGGGTTAGAGAAGGAGATGTAGTGTTATGGGTTAGTGAAGGAGATGTAGTGTTATGGGTCAGTCTGGAGATGTAGTGTTATGGGTTAGTGAAGGAGATGTAGTGTTATGGGTCAGTCTGGAGACGTAGTGTTATGAGTCCGTCTGGAGATGTAGTGTTATGGGTTAGTCTGGAGATGTAGTGTTATGGGTCAGTCTGGAGATGTAGTGTTATGGGTCAGTCTGGAGATGTAGTGTTATGGGTTAGTGAAGGAGACGTAGTGTTATGGGTCAGTCTGGAGATGTAGTGTTATGGGTTTGTGAGGAAGATGTAGTGTTATGGGTCAGTCTGGAGATGTAGTGTTATGGGTTAGTGAAGGAGACGTAGTGTTATGGGTTAGTGAAGGAGATGTAGTGTTATGGGTCAGTCTGGAGACGTAGTGTTATGGGTTAGTGAAGGAGATGTAGTGTTATGGGTTAGTGATGAGATGTAGTGTTATGGGTCAGTCTGGAGATGTAGTGTTATGGGTCAGTCTGGAGATGTAGTGTTATGGGTTAGTGAAGGAGATGTAGTGTTATGGGTTAGTGATGAGACGTAGTGTTATGGGTCAGTCTGGAGATGTAGTGTTATGGGTTAGTGAAGGAGATGTAGTGTTATGGGTCAGTCTGGAGACGTAGTGTTATGGGTTAGTGAAGGAGATGTAGTGTTATGGGTTAGTGATGAGATGTAGTGTTATGGGTCAGTCTGGAGATGTAGTGTTATGGGTCAGTCTGGAGATGTAGTGCTATGGGTTAGTGAAGGAGATGTAGTGTTATGGGTCAGTCTGGAGACGTAGTGTTATGGGTTAGTGAAGGAGATGTAGTGTTATGGGTTAGTGATGAGATGTAGTGTTATGGGTCAGTCTGGAGATGTAGTGTTATGGGTCAGTCTGGAGATTTAGTGTTATGGGTTAGTGAAGGAGATGTAGTGTTATGGGTCAGTCTGGAGACGTAGTGTTATGGGTTAGTGAAGGAGATGTAGTGTTATGGGTTAGTGATGAGATGTAGTGTTATGGGTCAGTCTGGAGATGTAGTGTTATGGGTCAGTCTGGAGATGTAGTGTTATGGGTTAGTGAAGGAGATGTAGTGTTATGGGTTAGTGAAGGAGACGTAGTGTTATGGGTCAGTCTGGAGATGTAGTGTTATGGGTTAGAGAAGGAGATGTAGTGTTATGGGTCAGTCTGGAGATGTAGTGTTATGGGTCAGTCTGGAGATGTAGTGTTATGGGTTAGTGAAGGAGATGTAGTGTTATGGGTCAGTCTGGAGATGTAGTGTTATGGGTTAGTGAAGGAGATGTAGTGTTATGGGTCAGTCTGGAGATGTAGTGTTATGGGTTAGTGAAGGAGACGTAGTGTTATGGGTTAGTGAAGGAGATGTAGTGTTATGGGTTAGTGAAGGAGATGTAGTGTTATGGGTTAGAGAAGGAGACGTAGTGTTATGGGTTACAGAAGGAGACGTAGTGTTATGGGTTACAGAAGGAGACGTCGTTTTATGGGTTAGTGAAGGAGATGTAGTGTCATGGGTTAGTGAAGGAGACGTAGTGTTATGGGTCAGTCTGGAGATGTAGTGTTATGGGTCAGTCTGGAGATGTAGTGTTATGGGTCAGTCTGGAGATGTAGTGTTATGGGTTAGTGAAGGAGATGTAGTGTTATGGGTTAGAGAAGGAGATGTAGTGTTATGGGTTAGTGAAGGAGATGTAGTGTTATGGGTCAGTCTGGAGATGTAGTGTTATGGGTTAGTGAAGGAGATGTAGTGTTATGGGTCAGTCTGGAGACGTAGTGTTATGAGTCCGTCTGGAGATGTAGTGTTATGGGTTAGTCTGGAGATGTAGTGTTATGGGTCAGTCTGGAGATGTAGTGTTATGGGTCAGTCTGGAGATGTAGTGTTATGGGTTAGTGAAGGAGACGTAGTGTTATGGGTCAGTCTGGAGATGTAGTGTTATGGGTTTGTGAGGAAGATGTAGTGTTATGGGTCAGTCTGGAGATGTAGTGTTATGGGTTAGTGAAGGAGATGTAGTGTTATGGGTTAGTGAAGGAGATGTAGTGTTATGGGTCAGTCTGGAGACGTAGTGTTATGGGTTAGTGAAGGAGATGTAGTGTTATGGGTTAGTGATGAGATGTAGTGTTATGGGTCAGTCTGGAGATGTAGTGTTATGGGTCAGTCTGGAGATGTAGTGTTATGGGTTAGTGAAGGAGATGTAGTGTTATGGGTCAGTCTGGAGACGTAGTGTTATGGGTTAGTGAAGGAGATGTAGTGTTATGGGTTAGTGATGAGATGTAGTGTTATGGGTCAGTCTGGAGATGTAGTGTTATGGGTCAGTCTGGAGATGTAGTGTTATGGGTTAGTGAAGGAGATGTAGTGTTATGGGTTAGTGAAGGAGACGTAGTGTTATGGGTCAGTCTGGAGATGTAGTGTTATGGGTTAGAGAAGGAGATGTAGTGTTATGGGTCAGTCTGGAGATGTAGTGTTATGGGTCAGTCTGGAGATGTAGTGTTATGGGTTAGTGAAGGAGATGTAGTGTTATGGGTCAGTCTGGAGATGTAGTGTTATGGGTTAGTGAAGGAGATGTAGTGTTATGGGTCAGTCTGGAGATGTAGTGTTATGGGTTAGTGAAGGAGACGTAGTGTTATGGGTTAGTGAAGGAGATGTAGTGTTATGGGTTAGTGAAGGAGATGTAGTGTTATGGGTTAGAGAAGGAGACGTAGTGTTATGGGTTACAGAAGGAGACGTAGTGTTATGGGTTACAGAAGGAGACGTCGTTTTATGGGTTAGTGAAGGAGATGTAGTGTTATGGGTTAGTGAAGGAGATGTAGTGTTATGGGTCAGTCTGGAGATGTAGTGTTATGGGTTAGTGAAGGAGATGTAGTGTTATGGGTCAGTCTGGAGATGTAGTGTTATGGGTTAGTGAAGGAGACGTAGTGTTATGGGTTAGTGAAGGAGATGTAGTGTTATGGGTTAGTGATGAGATGTAGTGTTATGGGTCAGTCTGGAGATGTAGTGTTATGGGTCAGTCTGGAGATGTAGTGTTATGGGTTAGTGAAGGAGATGTAGTGTTATGGGTCAGTCTGGAGACGTAGTGTTATGGGTAAGTGAAGGAGATGTAGTGTTATGGGTTAGTGATGAGATGTAGTGTTATGGGTCAGTCTGGAGATGTAGTGTTATGGGTCAGTCTGGAGATGTAGTGTTATGGGTTAGTGAAGGAGATGTAGTGTTATGGGTTAGTGAAGGAGACGTAGTGTTATGGGTCAGTCTGGAGATGTAGTGTTATGGGTTAGTCTGGAGATGTAGTGTTATGGGTTAGTGAAGGAGATGTAGTGTTATGGGTCAGTCTGGAGATGTAGTGTTATGGGTTAGTGAAGGAGATGTAGTGTTATGGGTCAGTCTGGAGATGTAGTGTTATGGGTTAGTGAAGGAGACGTAGTGTTATGGGTTAGTGAAGGAGATGTAGTGTTATGGGTTAGTGAAGGAGATGTAGTGTTATGGGTTAGAGAAGGAGACGTAGTGTTATGGGTTACAGAAGGAGACGTCGTTTTATGGGTTAGTGAAGGAGATGTAGTGTTATGGGTTAGTGAAGGAGACGTAGTGTTATGGGTCAGTCTGGAGATGTAGTGTTATGGGTCAGTCTGGAGATGTAGTGTTATGGGTCAGTCTGGAGATGTAGTGTTATGGGTTAGTGAAGGAGATGTAGTGTTATGGGTTAGAGAAGGAGATGTAGTGTTATGTGTTAGTGAAGGAGATGTAGTGTTATGGGTCAGTCTGGAGATGTAGTGTTATGGGTTAGTGAAGGAGATGTAGTGTTATGGGTCAGTCTGGAGACGTAGTGTTATGAGTCCGTCTGGAGATGTAGTGTTATGGGTTAGTCTGGAGATGTAGTGTTATGGGTCAGTCTGGAGATGTAGTGTTATGGGTCAGTCTGGAGATGTAGTGTTATGGGTTAGTGAAGGAGACGTAGTGTTATGGGTCAGTCTGGAGATGTAGTGTTATGGGTTTGTGAGGAAGATGTAGTGTTATGGGTCAGTCTGGAGATGTAGTGTTATGGGTCAGTCTGGAGATGTAGTGTTATGGGTTAGTGAAGGAGATGTAGTGTTATGGGTTAGTAAAGGAGATGTAGTGTTATGGGTTAGTGAAGGAGACGTAGTGTTATGGGTTAGTGAAGGAGATGTAGTGTTATGGGTTAGAGAAGGAGATGTAGTGTTATGGGTTAGTGAAGGAGATGTAGTGTTATGGGTTACAGAAGGAGACGTAGTGTTATGGGTCAGTCTGGAGATGTAGTGTTATGGGTTAGTGAAGGAGATGTAGTGTTATGGGTCAGTCTGGAGATGTAGTGTTATGGGTTAGTGAAGGAGATGTAGTGTTATGGGTCAGTCTGGAGATGTAGTGTTATGGGTCAGTCTGGAGATGTAGTGTTATGGGTTAGTGAAGGAGATGTAGTGTTATGGGTTAGTCTGGAGATGTAGTGTTATGGGTCAGTCTGGAGATGTAGTGTTATGGGTTAGTGAAGGAGATGTAGTGTTATGGGTTAGTGAAGGAGATGTAATGTTATGGGTTAGTGAAGGAGATGTAGTGTTATGGGTTAGTCTGGAGATGTAGTGTTATGGGTTAGTGAAGGAGACGTAGTGTTATGGGTTAGTGAAGGAGATGTAGTGTTATGGGTTAGTGAAGGAGATGTAGTGTTATGGATTAGTGAGGGAGGGATTTGAGTGCAGATTCAGAGTAGAGATGTAGTGTTATGGGTTAGTGAAGGAGACGTAGTGTTATGGGTTAGAGAAGGAGACGTAGTGTTATGGGTTAGAGAAGGAGACGTAGTTTTATGGGTTAGTGAAGGAGATGTAGTGTTATGGGTTAGTGAAGGAGACGTAGTGTTATGGGTCAGTCTGGAGATGTAGTGTTATGGGTCAGTCTGGAGATGTAGTGCTATGGGTCAGTCTGGAGATGTAGTGTTATGGGTTAGTGAAGGAGATGTAGTGTTATGGGTCAGTCTGGAGATGTAGTGTTATGGGTTAGTGAAGGAGATGTAGTGTTATGGGTCAGTCTGGAGACGTAGTGTTATGGGTCCGTCTGGAGATGTAGTGTTATGGGTTAGTCTGGAGATGTAGTGTTATGGGTCAGTCTGGAGATTTGGTGTTATGGGTCAGTCTGGAGATGTAGTGTTATGGGTTAGTGAAGGAGATGTAGTGTTATGGGTTAGTGAAGGAGATGTAGTGTTATGGGTTAGTCTGGAGATGTAGTGTTATGGGTTAGTGAAGGAGATGTAGTGTTATGGGTCAGTCTGGAGATGTAGTGTTATGGGTTAGTCTGGAGATGTAGTGTTATGGGTCAGTCTGGAGATTTGGTGTTATGGGTCAGTCTGGAGATGTAGTGTTATGGGTTAGTGAAGGAGATGTAGTGTTATGGGTTAGTGAAGGAGATGTAGTGTTATGGGTCAGTCTGGAGATGTAGTGTTATGGGTTAGTGAAGGAGATGTAGTGTTATGGGTTAGTCTGGAGATGTAGTGTTATGGGTTAGTGAAGGAGATGTAGTGTTATGGGTCAGTCTGGAGATGTAGTGTTATGGGTTAGTGAAGGAGATGTAGTGTTATGGGTCAGTCTGGAGACGTAGTGTTATGGGTCCGTCTGGAGATGTAGTGTTATGGGTTAGTCTGGAGATGTAGTGTTATGGGTCAGTCTGGAGATGTAGTGTTATGGGTCAGTCTGGAGATGTAGTGTTATGGGTTAGTGAAGGAGATGTAGTGTTATGGGTCAGTCTGGAGATGTAGTGTTATGGGTTAGTGAAGGAGACGTAGTGTTATGGGTCAGTCTGGAGATGTAGTGTTATGGGTTAGTGAGGGAGATGTAGTATTATGGGTCAGTCTGGAGATGTAGTGTTATGGGTTAGTGAAGGAGATGTAGTGTTATGGGTTAGTGAAGGAGATGTAGCGTTATGGGTTAGTGAAGGAGACGTAGTGTTATGGGTTAGTGAAGGAGATGTAGTGTTATGGGTTAGTGAAGGAGACGTAGTGTTATGGGTCAGTCTGGAGATGTAGTGTTATGGGTTAGTGAAGGAGACGTAGTGTTATGGGTTAGTGAAGGAGATGTAGTGTTATGGGTTAGTGAAGGAGATGTAGTGTTATGGGTCAGTCTGGAGATGTAGTGTTATGGGTTAGTGAAGGAGATGTAGTGTTATGGGTCAGTCTGGAGATGTAGTGTTATGGGTTAGTGAAGGAGATGTAGTGTTATGGGTTAGTGAAGGAGATGTAGTGTTATGGGTTAGTGAAGGAGATGTAGTGTTATGGGTTAGTGAAGGAGATGTAGTGTTTTGGGTTAGTGAAGGAGATGTAGTGTTATGGGTCAGTCTGGAGATGTAGTGTTATGGGTTAGTGAAGGAGATGTAGTGTTATGGGTCAGTCTGGAGATGTAGTGTTATGGGTTAGTGAAGGAGATGTAGTGTTATGGGTTAGTGAAGGAGATGTAGTGTTATGGGTCAGTCTGGAGACGTAGTGTTATGGGTCCGTCTGGAGATGTAGTGTTATGGGTTAGTGAAGGAGATGTAGTGTTATGGGTTAGTAAGGAGATGTAGTGTTATGGGTCAGTCTGGAGATGTAGTGTTATGGGTTAGTGAGGAGATGTAGTGTTATGGGTTAGTGAAGGAGATGTAGTGTTATGGGTTAGTGAAGGAGATGTAGTGTTATGGGTTAGTCTGGAGATGTAGTGTTATGGGTTAGTCTGGAGATGTAGTGTTATGGGTTAGTGAAGGAGATGTAGTGTTATGGGTTAGTGAAGGAGACATAGTGTTATGGGTTAGTGAGGAGATGTAGTGTTATGGGTTAGTGAAGGAGATGTAGTGTTATGGGTTAGTGAAGGAGATGTAGTGTTATGGGTTAGTGAAGGAGATGTAGTGTTATGGGTCAGTCTGGAGATGTAGTGTTATGGGTTAGTGAAGGAGATGTAGTGTTATGGGTTAGTGAAGGAGACGTAGTGTTATGGGTTAGTGAAGGAGATGTAGTGTTATGGGTCCGTCTGGAGATGTAGTGTTATGGGTTAGTGAAGGAGATGTAGTGTTATGGTTTAGTCTGGAGATGTAGTGTTATGGGTTAGTGAAGGAGACGTAGTGTTATGGGTTAGTGAAGGAGATGTAGTGTTATGGGTCAGTCTGGAGATGTAGTGTTATGGGTTAGTGAGGAGATGTAGTGTTATGGGTTAGTGAAGGAGACGTAGTGTTATGGGTTAGTGAAGGAGATGTAGTGTTATGGGTCAGTCTGGAGATGTAGTGTTATGGGTCAGTCTGGAGATGTAGTGTTATGGGTCAGTGAAGGAGATGTAGTGTTATGGGTTAGTGAAGGAGATGTAGTGTTATGGGTTAGTGAAGGAGATGTAGTGTTATGGGTCAGTCTGGAGATGTAGTGTTATGGGTCAGTGAAGGAGATGTAGTGTTATGGGTTATTGAGGAGATGTAGTGTTATGGGTCAGTCTGGAGATGTAGTGTTATGGGTCAGTGAAGGAGATGTAGTGTTATGGGTTAGTGAAGAGATGTAGTGTTATGGGTTAGTGAAGGAGATGTAGTGTTATGGGTTAGTGAAGGAGACGTAGTGTTATGGGTTAGTGAAGGAGATGTAGTGTTATGGGTGAGTCTGGAGATGTAGTGTTATGGGTTAGTGAAGGAGACGTAGTGTTATGGGTCAGTCTGGAGATGTAGTGTTATGGGTTAGTGAAGGAGATGTAGTGTTATGGGTTAGTGAAGGAGATGTAGTGTTATGAGTTAGTGAAGGAGATGTAGTGTTATGGGTTAGTGAAGGAGATGTAGTGTTATGGGTTAGTGAATGAGATGTAGTGTTATGGGTCAGTCTGGAGATGTAGTGTTATGGGTCAGTCTGGAGACGTAGTGTTATGGGTTAGTGAAGGAGATGTAGTGTTATGGGTTAGTGAAGGAGATGTAGTGTTATGGGTCAGTCTGGAGACGTAGTGTTATGGGTCAGTCTGGAGATGTAGTGTTATGGGTCAGTCTGGAGATGCATGCACATTTGCACAGTACATATGCACACATGCACATTTGTGGCCTGCTGGAGGTCATTTTGCAGGGCTCTGGCAGTGCACCTCCTTGCACAAAGGCGGAGGTAGCGGTCCTGCTGCTGGGTTGTTGCCCTCCTACGGCCTCCTCCACATCTCCTGATGTACTGGTCTGTCTCCTGGTAGCGCCTCCATGCTCTGTACACTACACTGACAGACACAGCAAACCTTCTTGCCACAGCTCGCATTGATGTGCCATCCTGGATGAGCTGCACTACCTGAGCCACTTGTGTGGGTTGTAGACTACGTCTCATGCTACCACTAGAGTGAAAGCACCGCCAGCATTCAAAAGTGACCAAAACATCAGCCAGGAAGCATAGGAACTGAGAAGTGGTCTGTGGTCACCACCTGCAGAACCATTCCTTTTTTGGGGGGTGTCTTACTAATTGCCTATAATTTCCACCTTTTGTCTATTCCATTTGCACAACAGCATGTGACATTTATTGTCAATTAGTGTTGCTTCGTAAGTGGACAGTTTGATTTCACAGAAGTGTGATTGACTTGGAGTTACATTGTGTTGTTTAAGTGTTCCCTTCATTTTTTTGAGCAGTGTATTATGGAGCCTCAGATGCTTTCCACCCAGTCAGATCAGAGTATTTGAAGATTACCAGATAACAAGATGAATTCCTGCACACCCCCCCCCCGCCCGTATTTAAATAAATTCCCCCACTAGCAGACCTCCAACCCCAACGACCTTATACTTACCCCCCCCCAAAAACAGTTCCTCGAAAGTACCCCTTCCCCCTCTATCACCCCCACTCTAACATCATCAATCCACCCAGACACACCACCGTCCCCCTCCAACACCCCCCCCAACATCCACCCCTCCCCCCCTTCACACCACCGTCCTCCCAACATCCACCCCCATCGCTCCCAGCTACCTCATACATAACCAAATACACCAACCCCCTCAACCCCCGCTAAAAAAAAAAATGTTTAAACCACACTACCCTCTCCTTTAACCCCGCCCCCAAATGGACTACTCTCTAAGACCCTCCCTCGCCAGCATCGCCCAAACCCCCCCCCGAGCCCTAATAACCCTCCCCCCTTCCAGCCGACTAGTCTTCTACCAGCAGTAGCTTCAGTAGAGCATGTATCACCTCTTTAACAATCTTCTTTTGACACGTCAGAATACAATTACACAAGACGGGGTGGAACTGACACCACGGACCTTTTTAAAGAGCCTTTTGGGGAAAAACAAGTGTAACTTACGTTTCAAAAAAAAAAATCAAGGTTTAAATTAAGGTAAGAGTTAACGTTAAAGTTAGGTTCATGAATGAGGGTTAGGATAAGCTTGAAGGTTGAAGACACACACACAGACAGAGACACACACACACACACACACACACACACACACACACAGACACACACAGACACACACACACACACACACACACACACAGACACAGACATACACAGTACTGCTGCCGCAGCTTGAGGTCATTTTGCTGAGGGAGCATCTAGATGCCTTCACAGCTGGAGACCCAAAGAGACCATACTGTGTGTGTGTGTGTGTGTGTGTGTGTGTGTGTGTGTGTGTGTGTGTGTGTGTGTGTGTGTGTGTGTGTGTGTGTGTGTGTGTGTGTGTGTGTGTGTGTGTGTGTGTGTGTGTGTGTGTGTGTGTGTGTGTGTGTGTGTGTGTGTGTGTGTGTGTGTCAAATCAAATCAACAACAACTAAATCAATCTTGGTAAACAACAGATGTAGACTAACTGTCACGCCCTGGCCTTAGTATTCTTTGTTTTCTTTATTATTTTAGTTAGGTCAGGGTGTGACATGGGGAATGTTTATGTTTTGTTGGTTTTGGGTGTTTCTATGGTAAAGGGGTTATGGGGTGTAGTATATGGGTTTGTGTTGAGTTCAGATGTCTAGCGTTGTCTATGTATGTTTAGTTATCTAGGAGAGTCTATGGTTACCTGAATGAGTTCCCAATTAGAGACAGCTGATTTCGGTTGTCTCTGATTGGGAGCCTTATTTAGGGTAGCCATAGGCTCTCATTGGTTGTGAGTAATTGTCTATGTAGAACGTTTGTAGCCTGTGTGTGTATGTGCACAACGTTATTTAGCTTCACGGTCGTTTGTTGTTTTGTATAGTTTGTATTAAGTGTTTCGTGTTTATTTTTCGTCATCTTTTAAAATAAAAGAAGATGGCTTATTTTCCAACTGCTGCGTTTTGGTCCGTCAATCCGCCACACGATCGTGACACTAACAGTGAAATTCTTACTTACTTACCCTTCCCAAACAATGCAGACAGAACGAACATTGAGAAATAATATAAAAGTAAAACAAGTAATAATAAATACACAATGAGTAATGATAACCAGGCTATATACACAGGCTACCAGTACTGAGTAATGATAACCAGGCTATATACACAGGGTACCAGTACTGAGTAATGATAACCAGGCTATATACACAGGGTACCAGTACTGAGTAATGATAACCAGGCTATATACACAGGCTACCAGTACTGAGTAACGATAACTAGGTTATATACACAGGCTACCAGTACTGAGTCAATGAGTAATGATAACCAGGCTATATACACAGGCTACTAGTACTGAGTAATGAGTAACGATAACCAGGCTATATTTATTTTTATTTTATTTTTATTTCACCTTTATTTAACCAGGTAGGCTAGTTGAGAACAAGTTCTCATTTGCAACTGCGACCTGGTCAAGATAAAGCATAGCAGTGTGAACAGACAACAACACAGAGTTACACATGGAGTAAACAATAAACAAGTCAATAACATAGTAGGAAAAAGAGAATCTATATACAATGTGTGCAAAAGGCATGAGGTAGGCAATAAATCGAATAATTACAATTTAGCAGATTAGATATACACAGGCTACCAGTACTGAGTAATGATAACCAGGCTATATACACAGGCTACCAGTACTGAGTAATGATAACCAGGCTATATACACAGGCTACCAGTACTGAGTCAATGAGTAATGATAACCAGAATATATACACAGGGTACCAGTACTGAGTAATGATAACCAGGCTATATACACAGGCTACCAGTACTGAGTAATGATAACCAGGCTATATACACAGGGTACCAGTACTGAGTAATGATAACTAGGTTATATACACAGGCCACCAGTACTGAGTGGATGTGCTGGGGTACGAGGTGGTTGAGGTAGATATCTACATATAATAACTAGGCTATATACACAGGGTACCAGTACTGAGTCAATGAGTAATGATAACCAGGCTATATACACAGGCTACCAGTACTGAGTAATGATTTCCAGGCTATATACACAGGCTACCAGTACTGAGTCAATGAGTAATGATAACCAGGCTATACACACAGGCTACCAGTACTGAGTCAATGAGTAATGATAACCAGGCTATATACACAGGCTACCAGTACTGAGTAATGATAACCAGGCTGTATACACAGGCTACCAGTACTGAGTCAATGAGTAATGATAACCATGCTATATACACAGGGTACCAGTACTGAGTCAATGAGTAATGATAACCAGGCTATATACACAGGCTACCAGTACTGAGTCAATGAGTAATGATAACCATGCTATATACACAGGCTACCAGTACTGAGTAATGATAACTAGGCTATATACACAGGGTACCAGTACCGAGTCAATGAGTAATGATAACCAGGCTATATACACAGGCTACCAGTACTGAGTCAATGAGTAATGATAACCAGGCTATATACACAGGCTACCAGTACTGAGTCAATGAGTAATGATAACCAGGCCATACACACAGGCTACCAGTACTGAGTCAATGAGTAATGATAACCAGGCTATATACACAGGCTACCAGTACTGAGTAATGATAACCAGGCTATATACACAGGGTACCAGTACTGAGTGGATATGCTGGGGTACGAGGTGGTTGAGGTAGATATGTACATATAATAACTAGGCTATATACACAGGGTACCAGTACTGAGTGGATCTGCTGGGGTACGAGGTGGTTGAGGTAGATATGTACATATAATAACCAGGCTATGTACACAGGCTACCAGTACTGAGTAATGATAACCAGGCTATATACACAGGCTAGCAGTACTGAGTAATGATAACCAGGCTATATACACAGGGTACCAGTACTGAGTCAATGAGTAATGATAACCAGGCTATATACACAGGCTACCAGTACTGAGTAATGATAACCAGGCTATATACACAGGCTACCAGTACTGAGTAACGATAACTAGGCTATATACACAGGCCACCAGTACTGAGTGGATGTGCTGGGGTACGAGGTGGTTGAGGTAGATATGTACATATAATAACCAGGCTATATACACAGGGTACCAGTACTGAGTGGATGTGCTGGGGTACGAGGTGGTTGAGGTAGATATGTACATATAATAACTAGGCTATATACACAGGGTACCAGTACTGAGTGGATCTGCTGGGGTACGAGGTGGTTGAGGTAGATATGTACATATAATAACTAGGCTATATACACAGGGTACCAGTACTGAGTAATGATAACCAGGCTATATACACAGGCTACCAGTACTGAGTAATGATAACCAGGCTATATACACAGGGTACCAGTACTGAGTCAATGAGTAATGATAACCAGGCTATATACACAGGCTACCAGTACTGAGTAATGATAACCAGGCTATATACACAGGCTACCAGTACTGAGTAACGATAACTAGGCTATATACACAGGCCACCAGTACTGAGTGGATGTGCTGGGGTACGAGGTAGTTGAGGTAGATATGTACATATAATAACTAGGCTATATACACAGGGTACCAGTACTGAGTGGATCTGCTGGGGTATGAGGTGGTTGAGGTAGATATGTACATATAATAACTAGGCTATATACACAGGGTACCAGTACTGAGTGGATCTGCTGGGGTACGAGGTGGTTGAGGTAGATATGTACATATAATAACTAGGCTATATACACAGGGTACCAGTACTGAGTGGATCTGCTGGGGTACGAGGTGGTTGAGGTAGATATGTACATATAATAACTAGGCTATATACACAGGCTACCAGTACTGAGTGGATGTGCTGGGGTACGAGGTAGTTGAGGTAGATATGTACATATAATAACTAGGCTATATACACAGGGTACCAGTACTGAGTGGATGTGCTGGGGTACGAGGTGGTTGAGGTAGATATGTACATATAATAACTAGGCTATATACACAGGCTACCAGTACTGAGTGGATGTGCTGGGGTACGAGGTAGTTGAGGTAGATATGTACATATAATAACTAGGCTATATACACAGGGTACCAGTACTGAGTGGATGTGCTGGGGTACGAGGTGGTTGAGGTAGATATGTACATATAATAACTAGGCTATATACACAGGCTACCAGTACTGAGTAATGATAACCAGGCTATATACACAGGCTACCAGTACTGAGTAATGATAACCAGGCTATATACACAGGGTACCAGTACTGAGTCAATGAGTAATGATAACCAGGCTATATACACAGGCTACCAGTACTGAGTAATGATAACCAGGCTATATACACAGGCTACCAGTACTGAGTAACGATAACTAGGCTATATACACAGGCCACCAGTACTGAGTGGATCTGCTGGGGTACGAGGTGGTTGAGGTAGATATGTACATATAATAACTAGGCTATATACACAGGGTACCAGTACTGAGTGGATGTGCTGGGGTACGAGGTGGTTGAGGTAGATATGTACATATACTAACTAGGCTATATACACAGGGTACCAGTACTGAGTGGATCTGCTGGGGTACGAGGTGGTTGAGGTAGATATGTACATATAATAACTAGGCTATATACACAGGGTACCAGTACTGAGTGGATGTGCAGAGGTACGAGGTAGTTGAGGTAGATATGTACATATAATAACTAGGCTATATACACAGGGTACCAGTACTGAGTGGATGTGCTGGGGTACGAGGTGGTTGAGGTAGATATGTACATATAATAACTAGCAATAAAGTTGCAGATAATAAACAGTAGCACAGAGCGTATGTGATGAGTCATAAACGGCTAGTTCAAAAAGGGTCAATGCAGGTATTCCAGGTTGCTATTCAACCCCTCTTTTTTATGTCAAATAAAAACAAAAGTGACAAAACAAACAAACATTTCAACAGCGTACATTTCACGTGTACTTTGAATTAAATACAAGCCTGATTAATATAAGAGTTCACTTTATTTGTTAATTACACATGAGGTCCAACTGAAATGTAACTTCTGCTTTTAACAGAAAGACACACGTACACATACAGTATTACTGTGTATCTATCCTGCTGAGGTATCTATGTTTTACAGTATATCTACCCTGCTGAGCTATCTATGTTTTACAGTATTACTGTGTATCTATCCTGCTGAGATATCTATGTTTTACAGTATTACTGTGTATCTATCCTGCTGAGATATCTATGTTTTACAGTATTACTGTGTATCTATCCTGCTGAGATATCTATGTTTTACAGTATTACTGTGTATCTACCCTGCTGAGGTATCTATGTTTTACAGTATTACTGTATATCTACCCTGCTGAGGTATCTATGTTTTACAGACTTTTGCGAAAATGTTATGATTGTGCAGGTAGTGGAAGGAAGGAAGGAAGGAAGGAAGGAAGGAAGGAAGGAAGGAGGGAAGGAAGGAAGGACGTAAGGAAGGAAGAACGGAAGGAAGACAGGACTGAAGGGCTGAAGAAATGAAGAAAGAACGGAAGGAAGGAAAGAAGGACTGAAGGAAGGAAAGAAGGAAGGAAGGAAGGACAGAAAGAAAGAAAGAAATAAAGACGGACATAAGGAAGGATGAAGGACTGAAGGAAGGAAGGAAGGAAGGAAGGAAGGAAGGAAGGAAGGAAGGAAGGAAGGAAGGAAGGAAGGACTGAAGGAAGAAAGGACTGAAGGGCTGAAGAAATTAAGGAAGGACGGAAGGAAGTTAGGAAGGAAGAGAGGACAGAAGGGGCTACTGGTCTTTGACCCAATCCAATACAGCCCATTGACTGACCATGGCCTGGGGGTAAGGTTGCCTGGGGGGGGGGAGCAGAGAGCAAAAACAACCACCTAACCTGCTCTCCCAAATTAAGGTGGGGTCCTGGAGGATGGGAAAGGGGTGGGGGAGGAGTACTAGCTAAATAACAGGAGCCAGACAAGGATGAGGGGCTGGGGGGGGGTGTTTTCTTGTCCTGTTGTCTCCGATATACTGCCTGTTGTAAACCATGCTCCAGAATTTTACGAAAAGTTACGAAAATCACTCTTCACACATCAGCAGATGTAAGGGGGGGGGGGGGGGGGGGGTGAGGGAGTTGACTGAGGGGTGAGGGAGTTGACTGAGGGGTGAGGGAGTTGACTGAGGGGTGAGGCAGTTGACTGAGAGGTGACGCAGTTGACTGAGGGGTGAGTGAGGGGTGAGGGAGATGACTGAGGGGAAGGGAGTTGACTGAGGGTGAGGGAGTTGACTGACGGGTGAGGGAGTTGACTGAGGGGTGAGGCAGTTGACTGAGGGAGTTGACTGAGGGAGTTGACTGAGGAGTGAGGCAGTTGACTGAGGGGTGAGGCAGTTGACTGAGGGGTGAGGCAGTTGACTGAGGGGTGAGGGAGTTGACTGAGGGGTGAGGGAGTTGACTGAGGGGTGAGAGAGTTGACTGAGGGGTGAGGCAGTTGACTGAGGGGTGAGGGAGTTGACTGAGGGGTGAGGGAGTTGACTCAGGGGTGAGGGAGTTGACTGAGGGGTGAGGGAGTTGACTGAGGGGTGAGGGAGTTGACTGAGGGGTGAGGGAGTTGACTGAGGGTGAGCGAGTTGACTGAAGGGTGAGGGAGTTGACTGAGGGGTGAGGCAGTTGAATGAGGGGTGAGGGAGTTGACTCAGGGGTGAGGGAGTTGACTGAGGGGTGAGGGAGTTGACTCAGGGGTGAGGGAGTTGACTGAGGGTGAGGGAGTTGACTGAGGGGTGAGGGAGTTGACTGAGGGGTGAGGGAGTTGACTGAGGGTGAGCGAGTTGACTGAAGGGTGAGGGAGTTGACTGAGGGGTGAGGAAGATGACTGAGGGGTGAGGGAGTTGACTGAGGGGTGAGGCAGTTGACTGAGGGGTGAGGCAGTTGACTGAGGGGTGAGGGAGTTGACTGAGGGGTGAGGGAATTGACTGAGGGGTGAGGGAGTTGACTCAGGGGTGAGGGAGTTGACTGAGGGGTGAGGGAGTTGACTGAGGGGTGAGGGAGTGAGGGACTTGACTGAGGGTGAGGGAGTTGACTGAAGGGTGAGGGATTTGACTGAGGGGTGAGGGAGATGACTGAGGGGTGAGGGAGTTGACTGAGGGGTGAGGCAGTTGACTGAGGGGTGAGGCAGTTGACTGAGGGGTGAGGCAGTTGACTGAGGGGTGAGGCAGTTTACTGAGGGGTGAGGGAGTTGACTGAGGGGTGAGGCAGTTGACTGAGGGGTGAGGCAGTTGACTGAGGGGTGAGGCAGTTGACTGAGGGGTGAGGCAGTTGACTGAGGGGTGAGGGAGTTGACTGAGGGGTGAGGCAGCTGACTGAGGGGTGAGGCAGTTGACTGAGGGGTGAGTGCGGGGTGAGGGAGATGACTGAGGGGTGAGGGAGTTGACTGACGGGTGAGGGAGTTGACTGACGGGTGAGGGAGTTGACTGAGGGGTGAGGCAGTTGAATGAGGAGTGAGGCAGTTGACTGAGGGAGTTGACTGAGGGAGTTTACTGAGGGGTGAGGCAGTTGACTGAGGGGTGAGGGAGTTGACTGAGGGTGAGGGAGTTGACTGAGGGGTGAGGCAGTTGACTGAGGGGTGAGGGAGTTGACTGAGGGGTGAGGCAGTTGACTGAGGGGTGAGTGAGGGGTGACGGAGCTGACTGAGGGGTGAGGGAGTTGACTGAGGGTGAGGGAGTTGACTGACGGATGAGGGAGTTGACTGAGGGGTGAGGCAGTTGAATGAGGGGTGAGGCAGTTGACTGAGGGAGTTGACTGAGGGAGTTGACTGAGGAGTGAGGCAGTTGACTGAGGGGTGAGGGAGTTGACTGAGGGGTGAGGGAGATGACTGAGGGGTGAGGAAGTTGACTGAGGGGTGAGGGAGTTGACTGAGGGGTGAGGGAGTTGACTGAGGGGTGAGGGAGTTGACTGAGGGGTGAGGCAGTTGACTGAGAGGTGAGTGAGGGGTCAGGGAGTTGACTGAGGGGTGAGGGAGTTGACTGAGGGGGGAGGCAGTTGACTGAGGGAGTTGACTGAGGGTGAGGGAGTTGACTGAGGGGTGAGGCAGTTGACTGAGGGGTGAGGGAGTTGACTGAGGGGTGAGGGAGTTGACTGAGGGGTGAGGGAGTTGACTGAGGGGTGAGGGAGTTGACTGAGGGGTGAGGGAGATGACTGGTGGAGTTGACTGAGGGAGTTGACTGAGGGGTGAGGGAGTTGACTGAGGGGTGAGGCAGTTGACTGAGGGAGTTGACTGAGGGAGTTGACTACTACTGTGGAATAGGAATACTTGTCCAATTAATTATTTTATTGTACTTTTGACTTGCTGTCTGTTGAGCCTGTATCTGTCTGTTGAGCCTGTGCCTGTCGGTTGAGCCTGTATCCGTCTGTTGAGCCTGTATCTGTCTGTTGAGCCTGTATCTGTCTGTTGAGCCTGTATCTGTCTGTTGAGCCTGTATCTGTCTGTTGAGCCTGTATCTGTCTGTTGAGCCTGTGCCTGTCTGTTGAGCCTGTATCTGTCTGTTGAGCCTGTATCTGTCTGTTGAGCCTGTATCTGTCTGTTGAGCCTGTATCTGTCTGTTGAGCCTGTGCCTGTCTGTTGTGCCTGTATCTGTCTGTTGAGCCTGTATCTGTCTGTTGAGCCTGTATCTGTCTGTTGAGCCTGTGCCTGTCTGTTGAGCCTGTGCCTGTCTGTTGAGCCTGTGCCTGTCTGTTGAGCCTGTGCCTGTCTGCTTCACAATAACACATTGTCACTTGTGTCCACCCACACTGCAGATCAGTCAGTGATACAATGGTAGTATTAGACTTGTTCCATTTGGAATGATGCCATGGCATCTACACTACGATACACACACACACACACGCACGCACGCACGCACGCACGCACACACACACACACACACACACACACACACACACACACACACACACACACACACACACACACACACACACACACACACACACACACACACACACACACACACTGCGACCCTCCACCCTGCAGCTAGCCAGGGTCACCAGGCAGGGTTGTTGTTTGTGCCTCTGTCATTGCAGATCCATCAGAGGAGGACACACACACACAGGGAACAGGGCTCAGGGCAGGGACTGTAAAATGGTACAGAGTTTGTTTTTGCCACAGCAGGCGGACTCAAAATATACTGCTTATATCTGGCAGGATAACCCCACAGGCAGGGCAGCATCTGATGGAGAATGACTCATGTTGTTGGTACCAGGAGGAGAAGATACTGTGTTCAGGTCTCTGTGTTGTTTACTACTGTAGTATGAGGCTGGTGCACACACACACACACACACACACACACACACACACACACACACACACACACACACACACACACACACACACACACACACACACACACACACACACACACACACACACACACACACACAAGTAATGATTTCACTGTACTTGTGCATGTGACAATAAAACTTGAAACACACACACACAAAACACATGTTGGTATATAGACTGCTAGATTATCACATGTTGGTAAATAGGCTGCTACATTATTACATGTTGGTATATAGACTGCTAGATTATCACATGTTGGTATATAGACTGCTAGATTATCACATGTTGGTATGTAGGCTGCTACATTATCACATGTTGGTATATAGACTGCTAGATTATCACATGTTGGTATATAGACTGCTAGATTATCACATGTTGGTATGTAGGCTGCTACATTATCACATGTTGGTATATAGACTGCTAGATTATCACATGTTGGTATATAGACTGCTAGATTATCACATGTTGGTATGTAGGCTGCTACAATATCACATGTTGGTATATAGGCTGCTACATTATTACATGTTGGTATATAGGCTGCTACATTATCACATGTTGTTATATAGGCTGCTACATTATTACATGTTGGTATATAGGCTGCTACATTATCACATGTTGTTATATAGGCTGCTACATGATCACATGTTGGTATATAGGCTGCTACATTATCACATGTTGGTATATAGGCTGCTAGATTATCACATGTTGGTATGTAGGCTGCTACATGATCACATGTTGGTATATAGGCTGCTACATTATCACATGTTGGTATGTAGGCTGCTATATTATCACATGTTGGTATATAGGCTGCTAAATTATCACATGTTGGTATATAGGCTGCTACATTATCACATGTTGGTATATAGGCTGCTACATGATCACATGTTGTTATATAGGCTGCTACATGATCACATGTTGGTATATAGGCTACTACATGATCACATGTTGGTATATAGACTAACACATTATTAATTCTTTACACCTCCTATATCTAATGTGTGCATAACATCACATCACATCATTGGGGTTTGACAAGTAGAGGTGATATCAGCTGAGACAACAGTCACATGTCAATTACAGAAAAAATGGGGGATGTATTTTTTTTCCTTCTCCACATGTAAAGATATGCGAAGCAGGAGGCGGGACCATAACATAGCATCTGATTGGCTGGTTATGCGTCACCAGTTCAACTCTGTAAGAAGGTGAATGATCTCTTAAAGGGGACATGCAGTATAAAATATGGAATCACCAACACTAACATTGAAAATGATTTTATTTGACAGGGTTAACAGTGAATGACTCAGAGTGAATCAACAACAGGGTTACTAGTGAATGACTCATAGTGAATCAACAACAGGGTTACTAGTGAATGACTCATAGTGAATCAACAACAGGGTTACTAGTGATCAACTCGTAGTGAATCAACAACAGGGTTACTAGTGAATGACTCATAGTGAATCAACAACAGGGTTACTAGTGAATAACTCGTAGTGCATCAACAACAGGGTTACTAGTGAATGACTCATAGTGAATCAACAACAGGGTTACTAGTGAATGACTCATAGTGAATCAACAACAGGGTTACTAGTGAATGACTCATAGTGAATCAACAACAGGGTTACTAGTGAATAACTCATAGTGAATCAACAACAGGGTTACTAGTGAATGACTCATAGTGAATCAACAACAGGGTTACTAGTGAATGACTCATAGTGAATCAACAACAGGGTTACTAGTGAATGACTCATAGTGAATCAACAACAGGGTTACTAGTGAATAACTCATAGTGAATCAACAACAGGGTTACTAGTGAATGACTCATAGTGAATCAACAACAGGGTTACTAGTGAATAACTCATAGTGAATCAACAACAGGGTTACTAGTAAATGACTCATAGTGAATCAACAACATAAGCATTTGTATAATAATACAACTTTAATTATTGTACCAACACCCATTTTAATTAGTTTTAAAATAACAATGATAGCTATAGTTGACCATATTTTGATGTAACATAAAATTGTTATTCTGGTGGCATACAGGGCTTAGTGTAATTACATCAATGCCTTCAAGAGAGAATTTTTTACAACAGTAATATCAAGTGAAATAAATCACGAAATAGCATTTTTATTGGCATTGGATTTGTACGATGGCAAGGCAGAAGAAACAAATGATATACTGTCACTTTAAGAGAATGTCTTAACGTGTACTTCATGAATATCTGGTAAAGGGGTGGGGGCAGAGCCTTGTCTGGGCGGACCAAGTTGTCACTGGCGTTTCAGAGAGAGAAAAAACACTCGTCCAGAAACAGCAAACATTCATCTGAGAGTCTGTAATGCAAAAGGTTGAAGGATACACAGCTCTGTTCAATTCTGGAGAATCAGTAACAGCAAGTTGACAAGATACCACCTATCACAACGGAAGTAATTTACTTAACTGGCGGTGAGTCCTATGCTTGTGATTCAATTTGTATGGTAATAAAACAGAGCAATGAATGACATTTGTAGATTTTGTCTGAAGTTGTCAGTGTGCCGCCCGGGTTGCCCAGTTTGTAAACAAATGTGGTGAACATGCCCGGGCATCGGGTTGTGTGTGATGGATTGTCTGTCAACCACTTTCCGTATGCAGTTTGGCTACAGTGAGCCCCCCCCCCCCCCCCCCCCCCCCCCCCCAGTCCGCGCAAACTAGGACGGATTTTAAACTTAGTGAATTGTCTTTTTGAATCCATGAACATTAGCCTATTTAGTGGGGAATTAATTGCGCTGAGTGACTTTTTAAAGAGAATGTAAGTGTGGATCGGTTGTTTTGGGAGTAGTTAGCCTCGAATTTAGAGCGTTGGGCCAGTAACTGCTGGTTCGAATCCCCCGAGCCGAAAACGTGAACAATCTGTCGCTGTGCCCATGAGCAAAAACACTTAGCCCGAACTGCAACAGGGGTACTGGACAATGGTGACCCTGGCCGTGACCCCGGTCCGTGCGGGTGTCTCAGGGGGAGTTGGGATATGCAAGAAAAGCTTTTCGAGTACACACTTCTACAAGTGTGTAACGGGACACATATATCATGTATATTCTTGCTTTGTTTCCTCACACCACGTTGGTTAAGAAAACTGAGCCTTCTTCCACTAGCACGACTGATATGACACTTTTTTCCTAATGTTCTTCAAGCATGGTTTTTGTTAGGCACAGGCCTACTTTTTATATCGTCTACTTTATGAAAGTTTGAAATAGCCTACTGTTAGCATTTTTTGTGTAATTTCATCCACTTTGCAGTGAGATTGGGTCGATTCGAGCGCAGCTCTGTGGCCAGCCAGCCAGCCAGCCAGCCAGCGCCACACACAGGTAGCAGGTGGAATAATTTCGCCGCACCGGACGAGTCCTCTTGGCACGCGCTGCTGTTTTTATTGCAACAGTTGCAACGTTCGGATTGCGGTTACCTATTGTGATTTTCTTCAAGAATCTACATTTTTCATTTAATTTCTACCTGGGGGGGAAGGGTAATCAATGGAAGGACACTTTCCTCATCATTTATCATTACTCTGCGATTTCAAGAGTCATCTGTCACTGACATGTATTGTTTTCGCTCCAACGCTCTCAAAGATAAATCAGTAGATAATATATATGCTTATCGCAAGTCCGTGTCGTGTTATGACAGATTTTGCCGTTTGCTTCACACACTACCATAAACGACTTTTCTTGTTTACGTAGCGAGTTATGCCCCACGGCGCTCCGCTCTCGAGCTGCCTGTCACACGCACCTCACCAGATAAATGTGGGCTAATTGCGTTCCTCGAGACCCACCCTGCAAGGAGTGCTCCCCAAGTCACCCCGATTTTTTTTTTAGGTTACATTAGAATTATGAAGAAACACATTTTGTTTCCATTGTATTTCATATGCAATTATTAGACATTATAGCCGACTTTATAACAAGCCAGTTTATGGTAATTATAAATAAATATACACATTTTAGACTTGGGCTATGCCAATCATGCCTCCTACTGAATTCTCCGGTAGCCTGTCACACTAGCAGGTGCCTGGATATAGAGCTTACCTTGTGCTCGTACCTTCTGGCATGAGAGAGAACTAGAGGAGGGAGAGGGTGGAAGACGGAGCGAGAGAGAGAGATGGAAGAGAGCCCAGTACCCAGATGGAGTCGCAGAGGGAGCTTCCCTGCGCTGGAGCCTCAGCCCCTGTGACCACAGAGCCGAGTTTGGCAGGCCTGCTTCATGCCCCAGGCAGGGTGTGTGTGCAGCCTGCCAGCCTTCTGCTCACTGCCAGCATCATTTCAAGGCACTGCTTACTTGTTTGTATTATTTAGGCCGTGCTGTTTAATACTTACTAGTAACTATTATATCATGTACTCTATGCTGCTTAATACTTACTAGTAACGTTTTTATCATGTACTCTATGCTGTTTAATACTTACTAGTAACTATTATATCATGTACTCTATGCTGCTTAATACTTACTAGTAACTATTATATCATGTACTCTATGCTGTTTAATACTTACTAGTAACTATTATATCATGTACTCTATGCTGTTTAATACTTACTAGTAACTATTATATCATGTACTCTATGCTGCTTAATACTTACTAGTAACTATTATATCATGTACTCTATGCTGTTTAATACTTACTAGTAACTATTATATCATGTACTCTATGCTGTTTTATACTTACTAGTAACTGTAGCATATAGTCTATGGTCTTGGTATCTGAACTACACTTCCTGTAGCGTATAGTCTATGGTCTTGGTATCTGAACTACACTTCCTGTAGCATATAGTCTATGGTCTTGGTATCTGAACTACACTTCCTGTAGCATATAGTCTATGGTCTTGGTATCTGAACTACACTTCCTGTAGCATATAGTCTATGGTCTTGGTATCTGAACTACACTTCCTGTAGCATATGGTCTTGGTATCTGAACTACACTTCCTGTAGCGTATAGTCTATGGTCTTGGTATCTGAACTACACTTCCTGTAGCATATAGTCTATGGTCTTGGTATCTGAACTACACTTCCTGTAGCATATAGTCTATGGTCTTGGTATCTGAACTACACTTCCTGTAGCATATGGTCTTGGTATCCGAACTACACTTCTTGTAGCATATAGTCTATGGTCTTGGCATATAAACTACACTTCCTGTAGCATATAGTCTATGGTCTTGGTATCTGAACTACACTTCCTGTAGCGTATAGTCTATGGTCTTGGTATCTGAACTACACTTCCTGTAGCATATAGTCTATGGTCTTGGTATCTAAACTACACTTCCTGTAGCATATAGTCTATGGTCTTGGTATCTAAACTACACTTCCTGTAGCATATAGTCTATGGTCTTGGTATCTAAACTACACTTCCTGTAGCATATAGTCTATGGTCTTGGTATCTAAACTACACTTCCTGTAGCATATAGTCTATGATCTTGGTATCTGAACTACACTTCCTGTAGCATATAGTCTATGATCTTGGTATCTGAACTACACTTCCTGTAGCATATGGTCTTGGTATCTGAACTACACTTCCTGTAGCATATAGTCTATGGTCTTGGTATCTGAACTACACTTCCTGTAGCGTATAGTCTATGGTCTTGGTATCTAAACTACACTTCCTGTAGCATATAGTCTATGATCTTGGTATCTGAACTACACTTCCTGTAGCGTATAGTCTATGGTCTTGGTATCTGAACTACACTTCCTGTAGCGTATAGTCTATGGTCTTGGTATCTAAACTACACTTCCTGTAGCATATAGTCTATGATCTTGGTATCTGAACTACACTTCCTGTAGCGTATAGTCTATGGTCTTGGTATCTGAACTACACTTCCTGTAGCATATAGTCTATGGTCTTGGTATCTAAACTACACTTCCTGTAGCATATAGTCTATGATCTTGGTATCTGAACTACACTTCCTGTAGCGTATAGTCTATGATCTTGGTATCTGAACTACACTTCCTGTAGCGTATAGTCTATGGTCTTGGTATCTGAACTACACTTCCTGTAGCATATAGTCTATGGTCTTGGTATCTGAACTACACTTCCTGTAGCGTATAGTCTATGGTCTTGGTATCTGAACTACACTTCCTGTAGCGTATAGTCTATGGTCTTGGTATCTGAACTACACTTCCTGTAGCATATAGTCTATGGTCTTGGTATCTGAACTACACTTCCTGTAGCGTATAGTCTATGGTCTTGGTGTCTGAACTACACTTCCTGTAGCATACCATAGGAAACTGGCTAGTAGTCCTACAACAGTAAGTGTTGTGGTAACTTTGCGCCTCCAGCCTGGAAAATTATGCAGGTGAAATACTGCACTTTCATCATCGTTCAATGTTTTTCCACAAGTTTCATTCAAATGTCGTCCCTCTTCCGATACAATGCATTATGACCTCATTCAACACGATGTTATCTGTCACCGCACTGTGCTCAAACACAATAACCACAGATCCAGTTTCAGCTCTGGGATTTGCATGTCAATCCCTCTCGTTTTGTCACCCAACAACAGGAAAAGAGACAGTCAATATGTAACTTTTTTTGGGGTGGGTGGGGGGGGGGTGACCCTGAACTAAATCACATAGACATATTAGTTATAGATCTGTCATTGTCTTTGAAAGCAAGTCTAAGAAGCGGTAGATCTGTTCCATGTGCTCTATTTCTATTCTTCCCGTTCTTAAATTTAGTCTTCGTCTTTTACTTTCGGTTTTGTACACCAGCTTCAAACGGCTGAACATACAATAGTTTTGGTTATGGAAAATATATTTCAGTGGTTTAGATGGTACAGTGATTCTCTGCACACTGTACTTGCTTATTTTGTCACAAACTGTAATTAGGCAAATTGTTTTAGCAACCAGGAACAGAGCCTTTTCTGCATAGTGTATCTTTAAATTAACATGGCAGCTCATAACCTGACATGATGCCCAGACAGAGACAGACTGTGTGTGTGTGTGCGAGAGGGAGTGTGCAGTGAAACTTGTTTGTTTTTCTTCCTGCTCCATGAACTCAGCTAGTAGCTTACGTGAGGCAGGCGCGTGGAGTTTCAGCAGGAACTGTGGTTTCTCCCTGGGAAGGTAGCATTAGTTAACATGCTGCTTTATACCTGAGGTGGAGGGACAGAGGTGGAGGGACAGAGGTGGAGGGACAGAGGTGGAGGGACAGAGGTGGAGGGACAGAGGTGGAGGGACAGAGGTGGAGGGACAGAGGTGGAGGGACAGAGGTGGAGGGACAGAGAGAGAGTTTGAAAGCTAAAGTGTGCAGAGGGGGGAATCTAGTCCTCTGAGTTGTCTGTGCACTTGGCGTGTGTGTGGGTGTGTTCTGTGCTGCGCTCGGTGTATGTGTGTGTTCGCACTCAGTGTGTTTCGGTGCAGTGCTCTGGTTGACACAGTGAGGCAGATGAAGGTGGTTCTGGTGAGAAGAGGCTTTTATCCCCATGCTGACTGCTGACTCTCCCCATGCTGACTCTCCCCATGCTGACTCTCCCCATGCTGGCTCTCCCCATGCTGGCTCTCCCCATGCTGACTCTCCCCATGCTGACTCCTGGCTCTCCCCATGCTGACTCTCCCCATGCTGACTCTCCCCATGCTGACTCTCCCCATGCTGACTCTCCCCATGCTGGCTCTCCCCATGTTGGCTCTCCCCATGCTGGCTCTCCCCATGCTGACTCTCCCCATGCTGACTCCTGGCTCTCCCCATGCTGGCTCTCCCCATGCTGACTCTACCCATGCTGACTCTCCCCATGCTGACTCTCCCCATGCTGGCTCCTGACTCTCGCCATGCTAACTCTCCCCATGCTGACTCTCCCCATGCTGACTCTCCCCATGCTGACTCTCCCCATGCTGACTCTCCCCATGCTGACTCTCCCCATGCTGACTCTCCCCATGCTGGCTCTCCCCATGCTGGCTCTCCCCATGCTGGCTCTCCACATGCTGACTCCTGGCTCTCCCCATGCTGGCTCTCCCCATGCTGGCTCTCCCCATGCTGACTCTCCCCATGCTGGCTCTCCCCATGCTGACTCTCCCCATGCTGACTCTCCCCATGCTGGCTCTCCCCATGCTGACTCTCCCCATGCTGACTCCTGGCTCTCCCCATGCTGGCTCTCCCCATGCTGACTCCTGGCTCTCCCCATGCTGGCTCTCCCCATGCTGACTCTCCCCATGCTGACTCTCCCCATGCTGGCTCTCCCCATGCTGGCTCTCCCCATGCTGGCTCTCCCCATGCTGACTCTCCCCATGCTGACTCTCCCCATGCTGACTCCTGGCTCTCCCCATGCTGGCTCTCCCCATGCTGGCTCTCCCCATGCTGGCTCTCCCCATGCTGACTCTCCCCATGCTGACTCTCCCCATGTTGGCTCTCCCCATGCTGGCTCTCCCCATGCTGACTCTCCCCATGCTGACTCCTGGCTCTCCCCATGCTGGCTCTCCCCATGCTGACTCTCCCCATGCTGACTCTCCCCATGCTGACTCTCCCCATGCTGACTCTCCCCATGCTGGCTCTCCCCATGCTGACTCTCCCCATGCTGACTCCTGGCTCTCCCCATGCTGACTCTCCCCATGCTGACTCTCCCCATGCTGACTCTCCCCATGCTGACTCTCCCCATGCTGACTCTCCCCATGCTGACTCTCCCCATGCTGACTCTCCCCATGCTGGCTCCTGACTCTCCCCATGCTGACTCTCCCCATGCTGGCTCCTGACTCTCCCCATGCTGACTCTCCCCATGCTGACTCTCGCCATGCTGACTCTCGCCATGCTGACTCTCGCCATGCTGGCTCTCCCCATGCTGGCTCTCCCCATGCTGGCTCTCCCAACCCCATGCTGACTCGCATCTCGCCATGCTGACTCTCCCCATGCTGGCTCTCCCCATGCTGACTCTCCCCTAGCTGACTCTCCCCCTGCTGACTCCTGGCTCTCCCCATGCTGACTCTCCCCATGCTGACTCTCCCCATGCTGGCTCCTGACTCTCGCCATGCTGACTCTCCCCATGATGGCTCTCCCCATGCTGACTCTCCCCATGCTGGCTCCTGACTCTCCCCATGCTGACTCTCCCCATGCTGACTCTCCCCATGCTGGCTCTCCCCATGCTGGCTCTCCCCATGCTGACTCTCCCCATGCTGGCTCTCCCCATGCTGACTCTCCCCATGCTGGCTCTCCCCATGCTGACTCTCCCCAAGCTGACTCTCCCCATGCTGACTCTCCCCATGCTGGCTCCTTACTCTCGCCATGCTGGCTCTCCCCATGCTGGCTCTCCCCATGCTGACTCCTGACTCTCCCCATGCTGGCTCTCCCCATGCTGACTCTCCCCATGCTGGCTCTCCCCATGCTGACTCTCCCCATGCTGGCTCTCCCCATGCTGGCTCTCCCCATGCTGACTCTCCCCATGCTGACTCTCCCCATGCTGACTCTCCCCATGCTGACTCTCCCCATGCTGACTCTCCCCATGCTGGCTCTCCCCATGCTGGCTCTCCCCATGCTGGCTCTCCCCATGCTGGCTCTCCCCATGCTGACTCTCCCCATGCTGGCTCTCCCCATGCTGGGTGACTCTCCCCATGCTGACTCTCCCCATGCTGACTCTCCCCATGCTGACTCTCCCCATGCTGACTCCTGACTCTCGCCATGCTGGCTCTCCCCATGCTGACTCTCCCCATGCTGGCTCCTGACTCTCCCCATGCTGACTCTCCCCATGCTGACTCTCCCCATGCTGACTCTCCCCAAGCTGACTCTCCCCATGCTCACTCTCCCCATGCTGGCTCTCCCCATGCTGGCTCTCCTCTCCCCATGCTGGCTCTCCTCTCCCCATGCTGACTCTCCCCATGCTGACTCTCCCCATGCTGACTCTCCCCATGCTGGCTCTCCCCATGCTGGCTCTCCCCATGCTGACTCCTGGCTCTCCCCATGCTGACTCTCCCCATCCTGGCTCCTGACTCTCGCCATGCTGACTCTCCCCATGCTGGCTCTCCCCATGCTGACTCTCCCCATGCTGGCTCCTGACTCTCGCCATGCTGACTCTCCCCATGCTGACTCTCCCCATGCTGGCTCCTGACTCTCCCCATGCTGGCTCCTGACTCTCCCCATGCTGACTCCTGACTCTCCCCATGCTGGCTCTCCCCATGCTGGCTCTCCCCATGCTGACTCTCCCCATGCTGACTCTCCCCATGCTGGCTCTCCCCATGCTGGCTCCTGACTCTCCCCATGCTGACTCCTGGCTCTCCCCATGCTGACTCTCCCCATGCTGACTCTCCCCATGCTGACTCTCCCCATGCTGACTCTCCCCATGCTGGCTCTCCCCATGCTGACTCCTGACTCTCCCCATGCTGGCTCTCCCCATGCTGGCTCTCCCCATGCTGACCCACCCCATGCTGACTCTCCCCATGTTGGCTCTCCCCATGCTGACTCCTGACTCTCCCCATGCTGACTCCTGGCTCTCCCCATGCGCTGGTATGTTGCCTCCTGACACTGATTATGAGCATTTGGGGGCAGCAACATACCAGGAATCAGAATAATCTAAATAGGATTTTTGAAAAAATCGTGTTTTTGAATGAGTGTGATAATCTATTACCACTCCTTCCATGTTGTTTTAGCACCTGTTATATATGTCTAATAATGAGTCATTCCATCAAGTCCACTCCTTCCAGTTCAGCAGTTCACACATAAAACTACTCCCACTTCTCCTCTAATGCTTTGAGTGCTGCTGTTGCTGGTCGCCAAAGATGTATATTCCACCTGCTTTACAGTAACTCCCTGACACCTGCTTTACAGTAACTCCCTCACACCTGCTTTACAGTAACTCCCTCACACCTGCTTTACAGTAACTCCCTCACACCTGCTTTACAGTAACTCCCTCACACCTGCTTTACAGTAACTCCCTCACACCTGCTTTACAGTAACTCCCTCACACCTGCTTTACAGTAACTCCCTCACACCTGCTTTACAGTAACTCCCTCCGGTCTAGTGGACCGGAGGGAGTCTCTCTCTCTCAGAAATGAAAGTCCCTCCGCCGTTTCCTGTAGGTAGACTACCTCCTGAGGCTCCTGATTTGATGAGGAGGACATGTCTCTCTCTCACAGACTCAAAGCCTCACACACACACACTTCTGTCTCACACCGTTTCTCCTGTCTCTCTCCTGTAGGGAGACTACCTCTGAGGCTCCCAATGGATGATGAAGAGGAGGACATGTCTCTTCAGCGTCCTGTCTCCCAGTGCTGGGGCACCCCCTTCAGGGACATCAAGTTCCACGACAGAGACAGCAGGGACAGAGAAGACACCCAGGACAGGTCTACACAGACGTCGACCGGACCCAACGCCATCGTCCCACGGTCAGAGGAACACAACATCATGGTACCACAACGCCACAACAACAACAACTTTCCCTGCGGGGTGCAGGACAATCTCCAGGGCAGAATACTGTTCCACGGTAAGAAAAAGGACGAAGAAGGAACCCGTTTCAAAATGCTCTTGGTTGATTCAGCTTTTGCAATTTCGTGGACTATTCCATTGGTTCCATTTTGACTAGACAAACTAAATCCGACACAGCTGAACTATGTAAACGGGTTAGCCATGTGTAGCTATTTGACTCTCAGGTCTGATCAGATCAGTTCAAGTGTAGTGTGACTCGGGGGGGGGGGTTCCACTAGACCGAGGCAAAGGGACTGTTTTGCAATTCAAAGTGGAGATATAGTGTGACATTCAGGTATTCTACCTCACTGTCGCTAATCGTCCTGCCACTTTTTACATATTTCATCCAAGCACTGTCGTACAGGAGAAAACGCAGACAAAAGGCAGGGAAACACACATTCTCATTCCAGTATAATGGATTAGGAAATAGTTCATTCATTTTTTAATCATGAATCCATTCATAAGATGTTTAATATAGGACATTATAAACCATTTAGTTAAGTATTTTTTTGTAATTAATTAATTAATTTTATAAATGTTTTGAGTGACCAGTGTAATTTCTCACCAAACAGATGGACATGTCATTGGTAGACATTCCAGTAATACCTGATGCTCCTTAAGGTCTCAAAATGTCCCCTCGACCATATCAACGGTTAAACAATAAGCCCACAACACCGAGGATGTTAAAGGAAATACATCTTATGAATGAAGTAATGATGAATAAATAATTTACTAATCCATTCTAAAATGCTTTATGTAGAGTTATTAAGTGCTACCCAAATTCAAAATGTCCCCCGTCGAAACACACCGAAGACAATTGTAATTAGAATGTCAGTTTACTTCCTGAATTAAAAGGAATTGACACCCAAACCCCACCTCTCTCCATGACTTGATACTCTGTAGCTTGTTGAGCTCCTAGTTGTCTCTTGTACAGATTTCTATCGTTGTCTGTCTGTTTGTCTGCCCCTCCCACCTCTCTGTGGACAGAGAAACAGACAGACAGATCTCTGAAGTGTTATGTAAAGATGTTTGTTTTCCTAACGGCATGGCATGTCATTGCGTGCTAGGGGCAGTGACTAACTAAACACTCTGCTGTGCCACAGCCCAACACCGCTAGGGTCATCAAGGTTGTTGTTGAGTTCACTTAGGGTGAGTCACAAATGGGTCTCCTTTTTTTAATAGCGTTATACTGTTTACCAGGGCCCTTGGGGTGAAATTTGGGACGCACTTATTATTTTCAACTGGCTACCGGCACGCGCATATAGAGGAAGTTTGTGGTTTATTTTATAGTGGAGATTTTGACCGTAATAAAGCCATTTCTCTGAAAGCCCTATCTGATAGAACCAGTTTAGTGTTACCGCCAACGATACGGGTGTAGGTACAGCATCGGCACACTAGAGTAAACACTGCGAGTCAGCTAGCCAGACGGACGGTCTTTGTGACAGACAAAAGGAGTGTTGTGTCTCTCTGTGACTGAGACACAAACACAGCCACCGGTAAATCTAGAAAGTTTAGCTGCTTGTGTCATTAGACCAGAGTATATTTTGTTGTTGTTGTCAATTCTAATCTGTCCACTTCACAGGAACAGGTAAAGGGAATGAGGTCTCTCTTAACACCTTTCTTTCTTTTCTTTTTTCTTTTTTTTACAGCGAAAGAGTATGGATTTCTGTGCTTGGGTCAGTCTCACGTATTGATGGTGAATCAGAGGCTAAATCCATGACACTGAACAATATTCATTTTCTTCCCACAGGCAACGCTGGATTCCGCTTGCACTTCCCAGCTCGGTTCGAGCCCATGGACGATCGGGGAGAGAGGCAGAACGAGGAGGGAAGGAGGGAGGACGAGGAGAGGAGGAGAATGGAGGAGAGGCCAGAGGAAGAGCGGGTGGAGGATAGCGCCGAGGCGAGGATCGGACGTAAGCTCCGGGAGATCGGAGACCAGTTCCACCAGGAACATGTTCAACTGGTACGAGTCAAAGATGAACTAACTGTTGTGTGTGGCTCTGAGCTTGGGCCACCCAAGCTACAACATTTTGCCAGCTGGGGTGGCCACAAATAAGCCTGCTTAAAATAGAGCTCTGTCACTGATTCATCCACGTTCTGGGTTAGAACGGACGGTAACATGGACGGACGGACGGTAACATGGACGGACGGACGGTAACATGGACGGACGGACGGTAACATGGACGGACGGACGGTAACATGGACGGACGGACGGTAACATGGACGGACGGACGGACGGACGGTAACATGGACGGACGGACGGTAACATGGACGGACGGACGGTAACATGGACGGACGGACGGTAACATGGACGGACGGACGGTAACATGGACGGACGGACGGACGGACGGTAACATGGACGGACGGACGGTAACATGGACGGACGGACGGTAACATGGACGGACGGACGGTAACATGGACGGACGGACGGTAACATGGACGGACGGACGGACGGACGGTAACATGGACGGACGGACGGTAACATGGACGGACGGACGGTAACATGGACGGACGGACGGACGGACGGTAACATGGACGGACGGACGGACGGACGGTAACATGGACGGACGGACGGACGGACGGTAACATGGACGGACGGACGGACGGACGGTAACATGGACGGACGGACGGACGGACGGTAACATGGACGGACGGACGGTAACACTGACTGTGACTGACGGTAACACTGACTGTGACTGACGGTAACACTGACTGACTGACGGTAACACTGACTGACTGACGGTAACACTGACTGACTGACGGTAACACTGACTGACTGACGGTAACACTGACTGACTGACGGTAACACTGACGGACGGACGGTAACATGGACGGACGGTAACACTGACTGACTGACTGACGGTAACACTGACTGTGACTGACGGTAACACTGACTGTGACTGACGGTAACACTGACTGTGACTGACGGTAACACTGACTGTGACTGACGGTAACACTGACTGTGACTGACGGTAACACTGACTGTGACTGACGGTAACACTGACTGTGACTGACGGTAACACTGACTGACTGACGGTAACACTGACTGACTGACGGTAACACTGACTGACTGACGGTAACACTGACTGACTGACGGTAACACTGACTGTGACTGACGGTAACACTGACTGTGACTGACGGTAACACTGACTGTGACTGACGGTAACACTGACTGTGACTGACGGTAACACTGACTGTGACTGACGGTAACACTGACTGTGACTGACGGTAACACTGACTGTGACTGACGGTAACACTGACTGTGACTGACGGTAACACTGACTGTGACTGACGGTAACACTGACTGTGACTGACGGTAACACTGACTGTGACTGACGGTAACACTGACTGTGACTGACGGTAACACTGACTGTGACTGACGGTAACACTGACTGTGACTGACGGTAACACTGACTGTGACTGACGGTAACACTGACTGTGACTGACGGTAACACTGACTGACTGACGGTAACACTGACTGACTGACGGTAACACTGACTGACTGACGGTAACACTGACTGACTGACGGTAACACTGACTGTGACTGACGGTAACACTGACTGTGACTGACGGTAACACTGACTGTGACTGACGGTAACACTGACTGTGACTGACGGTAACACTGACTGTGACTGACGGTAACACTGACTGTGACTGACGGTAACACTGACTGTGACTGACGGTAACACTGACTGTGACTGACGGTAACACTGACTGTGACTGACGGTAACACTGACTGTGACTGACGGTAACACTGACTGTGACTGACGGTAACACTGACTGTGACTGACGGTAACACTGACTGTGACTGACGGTAACACTGACTGTGACTGACGGTAACACTGACTGTGACTGACGGTAACACTGACTGTGACTGACGGTAACACTGACTGTGACTGACGGTAACACTGACTGTGACTGACGGTAACACTGACTGTGACTGACGGTAACACTGACTGACTGACGGTAACACTGACTGACTGACGGTAACACTGACTGACTGACTGACGGTAACACTGACTGACTGACTGACGGTAACACTGACTGACTGACTGACGGTAACACTGACTGACTGACTGACGGTAACACTGACTGACTGACTGACGGTAACACTGACTGACTGACTGACGGTAACACTGACTGACTGACTGACGGTAACACTGACTGACTGACTGACGGTAACACTGACTGACTGACTGACGGTAACGCTGACTGACTGACTGACGGTAACGCTGACTGACTGACTGACGGTAACGCTGACTGACTGACTGACGGTAACGCTGACTGACTGACTGACGGTAACGCTGACTGACTGACTGACGGTAACGCTGACTGACTGACTGACGGTAACGCTGACTGACTGATGGTAACGCTGACTGACTGACTGATGGTAACGCTGACTGACTGACGGTAACGCTGACTGACTGACGGTAACACTGACTGACTGACTGACGGTAACACTGACTGACTGACTGACGGTAACACTGACTGACTGACTGACGGTAACACTGACTGACTGACTGGAACAAAGAGAGAGAGATGAGGTCAGAGATACTACTGTGTGTGGGTAGGCTGGCCAGCTGTTTATATGGCTGTCTAAAAATAGAAGCGTGACTAACTCAACACAGACGCAACCGGTAACGCAACAACTACCCACAATACTTCACTCACTCGCTCACCCCACTGACTGGCTCGGTGTGTGTGTGTGTGTGAGACACAGAGAGAGTGCTATTGTGTTTTTATCTAAAAGAGACAGAGACAACGTTTGTTTTTATGCTGAATGATTGTATTCTCAACAAAGTCTGTCATAGTTCAAACAATATCTACCTATCAGATCTTGTTGTTGTATTTGGTTACTAAATTTGACCCCACACACACACACACACACACACACACACACACACACACACACACACACACACACACACACACACACACACACACACACACACACACACACACACACACACACACACACACACACACACACACACGTGACCGATGAAGCACTTTAGTATTGTTCCTGCGAGGAAATGTCTGTCCAAAATCCCTGTCATACAGCTTAGGGCCCAACATGTCCAGTGTCTGCTCTGGGATTCATCTCCTTTCTTGGATTCTGGACACTTTTAAGTCCATATTAAAAGACTCAAAACAAAAGACTCAGCAATATATATATATATCTATCATAATATATATATATCTATCATAATATATATCATTGTCATATATTATGTATATATGTATATATTATATCAATATATCATAATATATATCATATTGATCAAAAATATAAACGTACCATGTAAAGTGTTGGTTTCATAAGCTGAAATGTTCCATACCAACAAAGTGTATTTCTTTCAAAATGTTGTTGAATTTATTTCAATGTTTCAAAATCTTTTAAAAAAAGTTTTTTTTTATATTGTTATTCAGTTGCTAAGTTAAAATGTCAATGATATCAAAAAGTCATTGGAATGAAGGTGCCTAAAGAAAATTAGAACATGTTGTAGCTAGAGTTGACAGGGTAGCGAGAGTTCAGTCTGCTCTGCCAGGGCTGCGTCAGATAAGTCTGGGAGACAGGGAGAGACTGCCTCGCTCTGGCTGGGAGAGGGAGAGGAGGCAAAGAGAGAGAGGGGGAGGAATAGGGAATATAGAGATATAGTTCAGGATGGGGGTTTGGGATAAAGAGAACAAGAGCGATTGAAACAGGCAGATGCTTACCCAACACCGTTGCAATACCCAGGCCAGCTCTTCAGTCAGAAAGCCTACTGGAACCCCGCTTGAACAGAGAGGGGAGAGGAGGAGGAGGAGGGGGGGGGGGGCAGCTTCTAAACACCCCACATATAAAGTGACAGATCTAGGAGGAAGGCATCAGATGGTTTCCTATCTGGAGCAGCCTTGCCCTTTTATGATCATCAGTCAGTTAACGTGTATATTACTGGTTACACTGTCTGGGTGGCGAAGCAGGGAGGCAATATGGGATGTGATAAAATACGTGGAGCTTTCTCTCAAAGTCTCGTTCTCTGTCTCAGCCTCAGAGAGGTTGTTTACCGACTGGCCACCCCTCGTAGCCTGGTTCCTCTCTAGGTTTTGACCTTTTCAAAGGAGTTTTTCCCTAGCCACCGTGCTTCTACACCTGCATTGCTTGCTGTTTGGGGTTTTAGGCTGGGTTTCTGTACAGCACTTCGATATATCAGCTGATGTACTGAAGGGCTATATAAATACATTTGATTTGACTCTGCATAAACTAAACCCTTCCAAATGGAACTGGATGTCCTGTTTCTTAACCTAGAGCAGTGGCCCTATGGCTCTTAGGCAGACCACTTTTTAAACGTTTTTTATTTAACTAGGCAAGTCAGTTAAGAACAAATTTTTATTTTACAATGACGGCCTACCCCGGGCCAAACCCGGGTGTCGCTGGGCCAATTGTGCGCCTCCCTATGGGACTCCAAGTCATGGCCGTATGTGATACAGCCTGGATTCGAACCAAGGACTGTAGTGACGCATCTTGCACTGAGACGCAGTGCCTTATACCGCTGTGCCACTCGGGAGCCCAAATGCCCTCCCACCCCTCTTAGCCAGACCCGACAGTCTGGGTCTAACCCTGTGTACTGGGCCTTCTCTGACCCCACAGTCTGGGTCTAACCCTGTTACTGGGCCTTCTCTGACCCCACAGTCTGGGTCTAACCCTGTAACTGGGCCTTCTCTGACCCCACAGTCTGGGTCTAACCCTGTGTACTGGGCCTTCTCTGACCCCACAGTCTGGGTCTAACCCTGTTACTGGGCCTTCTCCGGCCCCACAGTCTGGGTCTAACCCTGTTACTGGGCCTTCTCTGACCCCACAGTCTGGATCTAACCCTGTTACTGGGCCTTCTCTGACCCCACAGTCTGGGTCTAACCCTGTTACTGGGCCTTCTCTGACCCCACAGTCTGGGTCTAACCCTGTTACTGGGCCTTCTCTGACCCCACAGTCTGGGTCTAACCCTGTTACTGGGCCTTCTCTGACCCCACAGTCTGGATCTAACCCTGTGTACTGTGTCTATGTGGGACAGACAACCCTTAGTGACAGAACCCAGTTATGTTGCGAACACAAACACTTGGAGACAGAAACACACAAACTGCTGTTGTGGAAATATCCGATCTGTTCCCGTGTTTTGTCTAGACAGCTGGTTACCATCGGTGATGGTGTTGTTTCACTTTCAGAACCGTGATGTCATAATGAACTCAGGAAGCACCACGAACGCAGAGGGTGCTTCTCAAAATGCGTACTACCGTGCTCTGAGCGCTGGATGGTCGGAGTATGACTCTGCGGGCTCTTCTCGAATACGTACTTCCTGTTTTGTACATATTTTGAAGCATTCATCGACGTGCGCTTCAATGGAAAGTATGCAAAGAAATGTGACCATGTAAAATACAATTTAAATCAATGGTGGACATTATTTGAGCTGAAGCGAGATAAAATAAACTCCGACGACGGAATGAAATGTTGCCTTTTCACATCTCATATGTTGCCTGACTACAATATTTTATTTTCATACTTTAATAAATACATGCTGTGTTAATTTTGGCACGTTTACCTGCCTACATACCATATATAGCAAGCCCATAATAAGCCAATATAGCTAGCTACTAGTACTGTTAGCTAGCCAGATAGCAACAAAGAATTGACATCTATCTTGCATGATATTAATTTTAGGTCATTTTGCCTGTTTAACTAGCTGGCTAGCTAGATTATTACGATTCACATATCTAGCTGATAATTATGAAGTAAAATGTTTGCTTTGTGTATATCTTGTTTTGTCTCTATTGTTGTCATTGTCCTGCCTGGAAGAAGGTTCAGTGAATGGGGAGGTGCAGCGTGAGGTAATACAGTAGGGGGAGTGCTGCTCAGCGTGAGGTAATATAGTAGGGGGAGTGCTGCTCAGCGTGAGGTAATACAGTGGAGGGAGTGTTGCTCAGCGTGAGATAATACAGTGGAGGGAGTGCTGCTCGGCGTGAGGTAATACAGTGGAGGGAGTGCTGCTCAGCGTGAGGTAATACAGTGGAGGGAGTGTTGCTCAGCGTGAGGTAATACAGTAGGGGGAGTGCTGCTCGGCGTGAGGTAATACAGTAGGGGGAGTGCTGCTCAGCGTGAGGTAATACAGTAGGGGGAGTGCTGCTCAGCGTGAGGTAATACAGTAGGGAGTGCTGCTCAGCGTGAGGTAATACAGTAGGGGGAGTACTGCTCGGTGTGAGGTAATACAGTAGGGGGAGTGCTGTTCAGCGTGAGGTAATACAGTAGGGAGTGCTGCTCAGTGTGAGGTAATACAGTAGGGGGAGTACTGCTCGGTGTGAGGTAATACAGTAGGGGGAGTGCTGTTCAGCGTGAGGTAATACAGTAGGGGGAGTGCTGTTCAGCGTGAGGTAATACAGTAGGGGGAGTGCTGTTCAGCGTGAGGTAATACAGTAGGGGGAGTGCTGCTCAGCGTGAGGTAATACAGTAGGGGGAGTGCTGCTCAGCGTGAGGTAATACAGTAGGGGGAGTGCTGCTCAGCGTGAGGTAATACAGTAGGGGGAGTGCTGCTCAGCGTGAGGTAATACAGTAGGGGGAGTGCTGCTCAGCGTGAGGTAATACAGTAGGGGGAGTGCTGCTCAGCGTGAGGTAATACAGTAGGGGGAGTGCTGCTCAGCGTGAGGTAATACAGTAGGGGGAGTGCTGCTCAGCGTGAGGTAATACAGTAGGGGGAGTGCTGCTCAGCGTGAGGTAATACAGTAGGGGGAGTGGTGCTCAGCGTGAGGTAATACAGTAGGGGGAGTGCTGCTCAGCGTGAGGTAATACAGTAGGGGGGAGTGCTGCTCAGCGTGAGGTAATACAGTAAGGGGAGTGCTGCTCGGCGTGAGGTAATACAGTAGGGGGAGTGCTGCTCGGCGTGAGGTAATACAGTAGGGGGAGTGGTGCTCGGCGTGAGGTAATACAGTAGGGGGAGTGGTGCTCAGCGTGAGGTAATACAGTAGGGGGAGTGGTGCTCAGCGTGAGGTAATACAGTAGGGGGAGTGTTGCTCGGCGTGAGGTAATACAGTAGGGGGAGTGCTGCTCGGCGTGAGGTAATACAGTAGGGGGAGTGCTGCTCGGCGTGAGGTAATACAGTAGGGGGAGTGCTGCTCGGCGTGAGGTAATACAGTAGGGGGAGTGCTGCTCGGCGTGAGGTAATACAGTAGGGGGAGTGCTGCTCGGCGTGAGGTAATACAGTAGGGGGAGTGCTGCTCGGCGTGAGGTAATACAGTAGGGAGAGTGCTGCTCAAATGTATTTTATGTGTTCTCTACACTCTCGTTCCTCACAAGAACGTAGTCAAGAGAACGTGGTGGGAGAGCATGAGAGTGTGGAGCACGATAGTATAGCATATTGAGAAACACCCAGAGAGTCAGGGGAGCACGGTTGTAGCATATTGAGAAACACCCAGAGTGTAACTTGTTGTTTCCAGTAGCTTTTTGCTGATGGTAACCACAGTGACCGTGATGGTGGTGGACAGTTACTGTAAGCCAATTTTTACTGATTGATTGATTTAATACTATTCTCCATCCCTCTCTCTTCTCTTCCTCACAGTTCCTGCGGCATCAGAGGGATGTCCTACCAGTCTGGATTCGTCTGACCATGGCCCTCTACGGCTTCCTGTTTAACAGAGAAGCCCCTGCTGTACCCCACCTGAGAGGACAGGAGAGATGAGGAGGAGGGGGGGGGGGTACCCCCTTCCAAAACCCTCCACCCACCTCGGGTGTCTCCTCTCGCCTCCCCCCGTCCCCGAAAACGAGGGACCAGACTTGTAGATGGCACTGTATGATGGAACACGGGTTTGGATTTCTTTTTGTTTTTAATCAAAGACGACGAAGAAGAGAACGATAGTCACTGCTGGACGGAGATTAGAATCACGTTCCTTCTCTCTCTCTTCTCCTCTTTCTTCATGATGATGATGATGATGATGATGAAGAAGCCATGCTGTTTGAAGATATAAATATTTTCTAAAATATATATAACTATTTAGTACAGTAGATAGCATCTTTTTGGTTTGGTTTGAAAACACGCCAAAAGGAAATGGACAAGAAGCACGGGATGAAATGTAAAGAGAAATCCCTTAAAGAAAACACCATTGTGGACATGGAAGGTCTTGTGGACATGGAAGGTCTTGTGGACATGGAAGGTCTTGTGGACATGGAAGGTCTTGTGGACATGGAAGGTCGTGAAATTCTTGTGGAAATTCTTGGAAGGTCTTATGAAGTTCTACTCACCCACCCACCACGATCTTACCAACAGGCACATTTTTCCAATGTATTTTCTGAAGAATACAAAACTCCCTGTAACTAAATATTTTTCACTGTTCCACACTGATATATATATATGAAAAATATAATGTCATAAAGATTCTGTGGTGGTTTTGCCAAGACAAGTGTGGTCTTAAGACATGTCTTGTTGATCTCCGGTGTAGACTGAGAGAGTGTCTTTATCCTGTGTCTTTTGGTAATACCAGCCGACAGCAGTTGGTTTTAACATTTAGTCTGAATGAGATGAATGGCAGGTTCATTTTTTGATTGACAGTATGAATGTATGTGTACTTAAAGATTCTAAGACTTAGGTCTGCAATGTATTCATTCAATCAAGCAATCTGACTTTGATTGAAAGTGTTTAGTGTGAATAGGCATTTGTCGTCCGTGAAACCAAAAAATCCCCCCCCCCCCCAAAAAAATTGCAAGCGTAAAATTTGTTTTGTCGGAGTTGAGGACTTTACTTCTGTGGGAAAAGCTTTTTTTGGGGGGGGTGAACCTATCGTTATGAAGATGTATTTATCCGTCTGGATTGACAATCACAACCAACAGACCCGACCAACAGACCCGACCAACAGATCCGACCAACAGACCCAGTGATTTTGATGCAGTTCTATCTGTTGCGTTATGAGTCTGCTGTGAAAAGGGCAAATAAAAGTTGTTGTACAATCAATGAATTTGGAGCAATACTGTATCGACTAACCAGTGGAAGGCACTAAAACCTTAGGGATCTATTGCAGTTACAATCAAATTGTCATTCATGGAAGAACCGCTCGTTTTTTTTTTTAAACAAATCAATCAATCAATCAATGAAGTTCATCTTCACACGTGACAACGTCACTCAGTTCAATGAAATACATTTCACATTTTACTCTGCTCTCTCGTCACAATCTTAGCGTGAATCACTTTGGCTTCAACTCCCATACACAGATACAATTGCCATGTATACAAACATGAGTAAATCCACAATAGATCGTTTTGTTTTTTTGTATTTCTTACTGAGGACTCCACAGCAACAGTTCTAGTGAGTCTTTACCGACGCTATTACCTTCTCCATATGCACCCATGTTACCTTCTCCATATGCACCCATGTTACCTTCTCTATATGCACCCATGTTACCTTCTCCATATGCACCCATGGCCTAGAATCTGTGTATGTGAAGGTGGCCTCATTTAGATCATGCTGCGTCTCTAGGAAATAAACCAACGACCACTGCTTTTCAAACTGGAGTTTTATTTCAGAGTTCTTTTACTACTACAAGTTCTTAGTCGAGTACAATTTTAAAAGTGGTTTTAACATTTTTTTTAAAGTGGTTTTAAAGATGATGATATTAACAAAAGACAGGATTTTTTTTTTTTTATTAATGTGAAGAAGAAGAAGAAAAATCATTGTGATTTGAATATATTTGATGACGACACTGATGGGGTTTCTCTCTTTTTTATAGTTTTTATTTATTTTAATTTTTTATATATTCTTCAGGGAGTAGTTGTTCAGTCACATGCCCCACCACACTGAGGGTTTTTATTCTACCTTAACAAAATGAAAATATGCAAATTCCTATTAATAACAAACTTTTGCATGTGTTGCTCTACCCAATATAGAACCACATGACGACATCTGATCGACAGGCTTGTTTCACAAATGGCACCCTATTCTCTAATATAGTGCACTACTTTTGACCAGCTTGGATCAGAACTAGTGCACTATATAAGGCATAGGATACAATTTGGGTCTCACAAGCCATGTTCTTTGATGGTTATCGGTGACATCATTGACCACAGACACTTCTGTTTTGACAGAAAGTTGCCTGCAAACCACTGAATGCTGAGCCAGTTGAAGTAGCTCTTTCTCTTTCTCCTCTTCCTCTTCAATCACCAGCTACTCCCTGGACCTTCTAGAATAGTTTTTTTTGTTTTTTTACATTTTTGTTTTTGTTTTTGTTGAAGTAATTTATTCTAATTGTTTTTTTATTTTTTTCACTCAGTGCTACTGTATAGCTATCGGGATGTACACCGTTTCTTCTCCTAGTTGATGGAACAGTCAGTCAGTAACAGTACTGTGTGTTAGTGTCCTAAATGGAACCCTATTCCCTATGTAAGTGTGTTACTTTTGACCAGAAAATAGTGTACCGTTGGGGACTCGGCCTGTGTGTTAGCTGGGCCTGTGGGTTGGGAGGACAGACGGACTAATGTGTCTTTATACTAAGCTGTGTATGGGTCTTTTAGGAGACACACCAACCAGCAGACAATCAAATGTACTAAATGTGCCTTGTGAGTATGAGACCAGCCACACCAACAATCATCCATCACAGCCATCTGGTCATGGTTACCCAGTGGTCACAGCTCTCCTAGTTCAGTCTGGTCATGGTTATCTATAGAATGGTGGTCACAGTTCTCCTAGTTCAGTCTGGTCATCAGTCTAAAGGCTCAGCTGTGACACATCTATAGCACAGTAGCTGCCTGGTTGATCATATGTGTGTCCCAAAACGTCACTATGTAGTAAAGATATGTGTCCCAAATTGCACCCTATTCTCTATTTAGGGTACTACATTTGACCAGGGCCCATAGGGAATAGGGTACCATTTGACCAGGGCCCATAGGGAATAGGGTGCCATTTGACCAGGGCCCATAGGGAATAGGGTGCCATTTGACCAGGGCCCATAGGGAATAGGGTGCCATTTGACCAGGGCCCATAGGGAATAGGGTGCCATTTGACCAGGGCCTATAGGGAATAGGGTGCCATTTGACCGGGGCCCATAGAGAATAGGGTGCCATTTGACCGGGGCCCATAGGGAATAGGGTGCCATTTGACCAGGGCCCATATAGAATAGGGTGCCATTTGACCAGGGCCTATAGAGAATAGGGTGCCATTTGACCAGGGCCCATATAGAATAGGGTGCCATTTGACCAGGGCCCATAGAGAATAGGGTGCCATTTGACCAGGGCCCATATAGAATAGGGTGCCATTTGACCAGGACCCAATGGGAATAGGGTGCCATTTCGGACACAACCATATCCACCCTCTAGGGCACATGCCTAATCTATGACCTTTTAACCCTGACCCCTCTCAACACACACACACACACTCCCGGCTCATCACCCTAAAACTCAAATATCCAAAAGACTGTTGACAATCAACGTGCACTGGAAAGGTAATGTTGTTATATGCACCCACTCTTCAGACTCCTGTACTGAACCTCCTCTATATCCATTTGTCTTTAAGATCTGTTGTATGCTGGCTCGGCCTAGCTCGACAAGACTAGCTTTTCTGTGTCCCAAATGGCACCTATTCAACATTTTATAGTGCACTACTTTTGACCGGGTCTCAAATGGCACCCATAGGGCTCTGATCAAAAGTAGTGTACTATATAGAAAATAAGGTGCCGTTTGTGACCACGACCTAGTAGCGATTGTAGGATGAGGGTACATGGAGTGAGTGAGCCACCACGGCGTCCAGTATTATTTTGTAAGTAGGAGGGGTTGTGTGGGTCATCCTATGGGTTGGTGTTGACGTCAAATCCATAAGAACCAACCATTGTCTCAACCCTCCTTCGAGGTTAAAACTTATAATGATACCTTCAGTATCTTGAATATCAAGTTTTTTTTTTTTATTCATTCGGTTTTTTGAATTTCCCAAGAAAGAGTGAATCTTAACTGTTAAGTGCTGTGATTTATTTGTGTTTTTATATCAACAAACAAAACAGTTCGCTGCAGCTAATTCTTAACTTGTTAACTTTCTAAGCGGGAAAAAAAACTTTTGTATACTTTTGTAAAAAAACAAAACAAATGTAACAATGAAGTCCGAAAACATGATTTTTTTTTAAAGATCGCTTTTTAAATGTTGTGACATGCTTTTTGGTTTTCACCAAAAATAAATCTGCTGTGTCGTTCTCAGTTCAAGGGCTGTTTTTGATATTTGATCATTCTGTATATGGAGTAAAAATGCATGTCCCAGCATTCCTGAAATCTGTGTTTGAATGTAAATGAATTGAGAGGAAAAAACATGTCTCTTTTTAAATACTATATGAACTGAAACAGTGTGAACTTCCATCTAACTCCTGCTCTGTTGAATTGGGACTCTCTCTTTAGCATTGCCTTCATATCACATCCTTCTAGAACACATCATTAGAGCTCTCAGAACCATCTTCAAATATCACATCATTCTAGAACACGTCATTAGAGCTCTCAGAACCATCTTCAAATATCACATCATTCTAGAACACGTCATTAGAGCTCTCAGAACCATCTTCAAATATCACATCCTTCTAGAACATGTCATTAGAGCTCTCAGAACTGTCTCAAGGTTTCCACATCGGTCGGGGCGGTGTGTTTTATGAAGGAAGGACCAGTCTAAATGTAGCAGAATGTTCTGTCCAAAATGGCACCCTATGTAGTCCACTACTTTTGACCAGAGCTCTATGGGCCCTAGTCAAAAGTAGTACATAACATAGGGAGCCATTTGCGTTGCAGGCGGTGTTATGAGACGCTTCTGAGAGCCCTGCACGGTTTTCAAACCGCGTGAAACATAAGGGGAAAGAGAGGGGGAACGAGGGAGATACATGTTTGTCTAGTGCAATATGCTGTACATAAAGAGCTTGGCTCTACAAAATCCACATCTTACATTTTTCTCTAATGAAATGTAGTTTTCTTGTTCAATGGGTACATTGCTGTCTTTTTCATTAAAATGTTCTGAAAGTTTCAAAATGTATTGTTTTCCCTTTTTGTCTCTTCTTACTACAAGTGGTATGTATTTATTTATTTAACCTTTATTTAACTAGGTAAGTCAGTTACGAACAAATTCTTATTTGTGTAAAGCTTTGTTCATGTACACTAGGCAGACACACGATAATGAAGATGTTCTACACACTATACGTACTGAAGCTCGACCCTAGGCAACAGCAGTGACTAGGGTTTTGTTCCCTAGGCAACAGCACTGACTAGGGTTTTGTTTCTTAGGCAACAACAGTGACCAGGGTCTGGTTTCAATGACGGACTCTTTTGAGAACTTCTTTAAGGCAAAATAAATTTTTCTGGGATGGGGTCCTCTTCAAACGGACAAGTCTCCCAACAAATCACGGGGCAGACATATCAAAACATCGCGATTCGAAACCAACGTTTTAAAGTAAAACCTTTTTGCAGTGGTTTTAGTGAAGATAGTTGATGAAAACTAGCCACTTGCGAAATGCACCCCCCCAAAAAAAAAAGAACTCCGCCGGCTCCATCTTGCTAGCTACAATTTTGTATTTTATTCAGTCGGATAAGGCAGTGACGTAGTTCCTCCATGCCAAACTGATGTTCTGTTGCGTACAGACGTGTTAAGACAGAACGTTTAGAAAATTGTGGGGAGGCAATCCGGATGTCTGCAGAGACCACTATACACAGCCTGTGCCCAAACGGACCACTATACACAGCCTGTGCCCAAACGGACCACTATACACAGCCTGTGCCCAAACGGACCACTATACACAGCCTGTGCCCAAACGGACCACTATACACAGCCTGTGCCCAAACGGACCACTATACACAGCCTGTGCCCAAACGGACCACTATACACAGCCTTCTGCCCAAACGGACCACTATACACAGCCTGTGCCCAAACGGACCACTATACACAGCCTTCTGCCCAAACGGACCACTATACACAGCCTGTGCCCAAACGGACCACTATACACAGCCTGTGCCCAAACGGACCACTATACACAGCCTGTGCCCAAACGGACCACTATACACAGCCTGTTATCCAAACGGACCACTATACACAGCCTGTGCCCAAACGGACCACTATACACAGCCTGTGCCCAAACGGACCACTATACACAGCCTGTGCCGAAACGGACCACTATACACAGCCTGTGCCCAAACGGACCACTATACACAGCCTGTGCCCAAACGGACCACTATACACAGCCTTCTGCCCAAACGGACCACTATACACAGCCTTCTGCCCAAACGGACCACTATACACAGCCTGTGCCCAAACGGACCACTATACACAGCCTTCTGCCCAAACCCATTTCTGCTCAAGTGGAGCATAAAAAAAGCCAAGAATAAATAATTTATCTTAAAACTCCATTACTACAGCACTCAAACACTCATCGGGGAGAGTGGGATAAATTGAGCCATATTTTACATTCTGCATCACTCTGTCAAGGAAAATATAGTATTATTTCTAACAAATAAAATCTACGTATATTTCCGAATGTTGTGTATCCATGGATATAGTCAGAATTAATGTAAACCTAACAGTTTTGAAAACATAGCTTGTCCAAAAAAAAGTGGTCACTTGGCACAGCTTACCCCGGGTATGGGGTAAGTTGTGCATAGGGACAGGGTAGGTTGAGCCGTCTTGAGGTAAGTGGTTGATGGTGTCCTGTGACTGTGGGGGATGGTGCTGGTAGGTCAAAGTTTAATTACTGGAATGGCGGTGCGGTATATGGTATGCCTACTTTCAGATGTAGAGCTCTCTGTTGAATATCGTTTACCCTTCCATTTCTTGACCTCTTGTCTAGTACAGGGATGTTGTTTCGATGTGCCCAGTTTGTAGGCAAGTTCTCTGCATTTGAGGCTATTTAAGCCCATGAAACTGGTCTGCGAGATCCATGATATGTTCAATTAATAGAGGTGTGGTGTGGTATATTCAACAAGCACAGCACTTACACAAATGACTGATGATTGGCTGAGAGAAATTGATGACAAAAAAAGATTGTGGGGGCTGTTTTGTTAGACTTCAGTGGTGCCTTTGACATTATCGATCATAGTCTGCTGCAGGAAAAAACGTATGTGTTATGGCTTTACATCCCCTGCTATAATGTGGATAAAGAGTTACTTGTCTAACAGAACACAGAGGGTGTTCTTTAATGGAAGCCTCTCCAACATAATCCAGGTAGAATCAGGAATTCCCCAGGGCAGCTGTCTAGGCCCATTACTTTTTAAATCGTTACTAATGACCTGCCACTGGCTTTCAGTAAAGCCAGAGTGTCTATGTATGCGGATGACTCAACACTATACATATCAGCTACTAAAGCAACTGAAATGACTGAAACACTTAACAAAGAGCTGCAGTTAGTTTCAGAGTGGGTGGCAAGGAATAATTTAGTCCTACATTTTTCCAAAACTAAAGCCTTATATTTGGGACAAATCATTCACTAAACCCTAAACCTCAACTAAATCTTGTAATAAATCATGTGGAAATTGAGCAAGTTGAGGTGACTAAACTGCTTGGAGTAACCCTGGATTGTAAACTGTCATGGTCAAAACATATTGATACAACAGTAGCTAAGATGGGGAGAAGTATGTTCACAATAAAGCGCTGCTCTACCTTCTGAACAGCGCTATCAACAAGGCAGGTCCTCCAGGCCCTGGTTTTGTCACATCTGGACTACTGTCCAGGTGCCACAAAAAAAGGCCTTAGGAAAATTGCAATTGTCTCAGAACAGGGCAGCACGGCTGGCCCTTAAATGTACACAGAGAGCTAATATTAATAATATGCATGTCAATCTCTCCTGGCTCAAAGTGGAGGAGAGATTGACTTCATCACTACTTGTATTTATGAGAGGTATTGACATGTTGAATATACTGAGCTGTCTGTTTGAACTACTGGCGCACAGCTCGGACACCCATGCATACCCCACAAGACATGCCACAAGAGGTCTCTTCACTGTCCCTAAGTCCAGAACAGACTATGGGAGGTGCACAGTACTACATAGAGCCATGACTACATGGAACTCTATTCCACATCAGATAACTGATGCAAGCAGTCAACTTAGGTTTAAAAAACAGATTTAAAAAACATCTTATGGAACAGAGGGGACTGTGAAGAGACACACACATAGACACATACACATACACACTATACACACATAGATGTAGTTGTCACGCCCTGGCCTTAGTATTCTTTGTTTTCTTTATTATTTTTAGTTAGGTCAGGGTGTGACATGGGTAATGTTTGTGTTTTGTCGGTTTTGGGTGATTATATGGTAAAGGGGGTGTTGGGTGTAGTGTATGGGTTTGTGTTGAGTGTATGTGTCTAGCTGTGTCTATGTCTGAACGTTTGTAGCCTGTGTATGTGCACAACGTTTATTAGCTTCACGGTCGTTTTATTGTTTTGTTAGTGTGTAAGTGTTTTTGTTTCGTTTTGCCTTCGTCATCAATAAAAGGAAGATGGCTTATTTTCCAAATGCTGCGTTTTGGTCCGTCAATCCCCCACACGATCGTGACAGAATTACCCACCAATGCAGGACCAAGCGGCATGTAAAGCGGCAACAGGACCCACCTACACAGGATTCTTGGACATGGGAGGAGATACTGGATGGTAAGGGACCTTGGGCTCAACCGGAAGAATATCGCCTCCCTCGTGAAGAGCTGGAGGCAGCGAAAGCCGAGAGGAGGCGATATGAGGAGGCAGCACGGAAGCAAGGCTGGAGACCCGTGAGTAATACCCAAAAATTTCTTGGGGAGGGGCTCATGGGGAGTGTGGCGAGTCCAGATGGGAGATCTGCGTCAACTTCCCATGCTACCCGTGAGGACTCTAAGAGGGAACCTGAGCCAGTCGGGCTGATATTGGAGGTGAGCAATGGGAATGATACAGAGACTGTTAAGGATTTATTGGGGAGGTTGGAAGAGAGTGAAATGAGGGAGCTGCTGTGTTGGTGCGTGAGGCACAAGATCCACCCGACAGAGCGTGTGCGGGATGTGAGGTTACCTGAGTCAGCTCTCCATGCTCGTCCTGATGTGCGTGCTAACCGTCTGGGAATGACAGTCCCCCGAACCAGGCCTCCTGTACGCCTTAGCCGGCCAGAGTCTGCCGTCTGCACAGCGATGCCTGAACTGCCCGTCTACCCAGCGCCATCTGAGCCATCCGTCTACCCAGCGCCATCTGAGCCATCCGTCTACCCAGCGCCATCTGAGCCATCCGTCTACCCAGCGCCATCTGAGCCATCCGTCTGCCCCGAGCCATTAGAGCCGCCCGTCTGTCCCGAGCCGTCAGAGCCGTTCGTCAGTCAGGAGCCGCTAGAGCCATTCGTCAGACAGGATCTGCCAGAGCCGCCAACCAGACAGGATCTGCCAGAGCCGCCAACCAGACAGGATCTGCCAGAGCCGCCAACCAGCCATGTGCAGCCAGATCCGTCAGCCAGCCATGTGCAGCCAGATCCGTCAGCCAGCCATGAGCAGCCAGATCCGTCAGCCAGCCATGAGCAGCCAGATCCGTCAGCCAGCCATGAGCAGCCAGATCCGTCAGCCAGCCATGAGCAGCCAGATACGTCAGCCAGCCATGAGCAGCCAGATCCGTCAGCCAGCCATGAGCAGCCAGATCCGTCAGCCAGCCATGAGCAGCCAGATCCGTCAGCCAGCCATGAGCAGCCAGATCCGTCAGCCAGCCATGAGCAGCCAGATCCGTCAGCCAGCCATGAGCAGCCAGGGCCGTCCCTCAGTCCGGAGCTGCCGTCCCTCAGTCCGGAGCTGCCGTCCCTCAGTCCGGAGCTGCAGTCCCTCAGTCCGGAGCTGCCCCTTATCCTGGTGCTGCCCCTTATCCTGGTGCTGCCCCTTATCCTGGTGCTCTCCCTTATCCTGGTGCTCTCCCTTATCCTGGTGCTCTCCCTTATCCTGGTGCTCTCCCTTATCCTGGTGCTCTCCCTTATCCTGGTGCTCTCCCTTAGTCCGGAGCTGCCCCTTAGTCCGGAGCTGCCCCTTAGTCCGGAGCTGCCCCTTAGTCCGGAGCTGCCCCTTAGTCCGGAGCTGCCCCTTAGTCCGGAACTGCCCCTTAGTCCGGAACTGCCCCTTAATTCAGTGGGGTTAATGTGGAGGGGGGCCATTTGGAGGAAGCTACGGAGGCGGTTAGTGACTGTGGTGGGGTGGGGACCACGACCAGTGCCGGAGCCGCCACCGTGGAAGGACGCCCACCCAGACCCTCCCCTAGACTGTGTTCTGGTGCGCCCGGAGTTCGCACCTTAAGGGGGGGGTTATGTCACGCCCTGGCCTTAGTATTCTTTGTTTTCTTTATTATTTTTAGTTAGGTCAGGGTGTGACATGGGTAATGTTTGTGTTTTGTCGGTTTTGGGTGATTATATGGTAAAGGGGGTGTTGGGTGTAGTGTATGGGTTTGTGTTGAGTGTATGTGTCTAGCTGTGTCTATGTCTGAACGTTTGTAGCCTGTGTATGTGCACAACGTTTATTAGCTTCACGGTCGTTTTATTGTTTTGTTAGTGTGTAAGTGTTTTTGTTTCGTTTTGCCTTCGTCATCAATAAAAGGAAGATGGCTTATTTTCCAAATGCTGCGTTTTGGTCCGTCAATCCCCCACACGATCGTGACAGTAGTACTGTAGATATGTGGTAGTACTGGAGTAAGGGCCTGAGGGCACACAGTGTGTTGGGAAATCTGTGAATTTATTGTAATATTTTTAAACTGTTATAAACTGCTTTAATTTTGCTGGACCCCAGGAAGAGTAGCTGCTGCCGTGGCTAATGGGGATCCATAATAAACCCCAGGAATAGTAGCTGCTGCCGTGGCTAATGGGGATCCATAATAAACCCCAGGAAGAGTAGCTGCTGCCGTGGCTAATGGGGATCCATAATAAACCCCAGGAAGAGTAGCTGCTGCCTTGGCTAATGGGGATCCATAATAAACCCCAGGAAGAGTAGCTGCTGCCTTGGCTAATGGGGATCCATAATAAATACAAATACAAATATGTTCAGCAATCTCAGACTCCATGTCATCAGATACGCCCTTTTGTTCATCTGCTACTCTATCATAGCTTCCTTCTCTTCATTTTCCTATTTGTCAATGTACCTCTTTCATTGTCATTCAGCTTATTGTTTTCATCTCTTGCTGCTGTTCTATTGGACTTCTTCTCTCACTTCCTTGGCTGTTCTATTGGACTTCTTCTCTCACTTCCTTGGCTGTTCTCTTGGACTTCTCTCACTTCCTTGGCTGTTCTCTTGGACTTCTTCTCTCACTTCATTGGCTGTTCTCTTGGACTTCTTCTCTCACTTCCTTGGCTGTTCTATTGGACTTCTTCTCTCACTTCCTTGGCTGTTCTCTTGGACTTCTTCTCTCACTTCCTTGGCTGTTCTCTTGGACTTCTTCTCTCACTTCCTTGGCTGTTCTCTTGGACTTCTTCTCTCACTTCCTTGGCTGTTCTCTTGGACTTCTTCTCTCACTTCCTTGGCTGTTCTCTTGGACTTCTTCTCTCACTTCCTTGGCTGTTCTCTTGGACTTCTTCTCTCACTTCCTTGGCTGTTCTTTTGGACTTCTTCTCTCACTTCCTTGGCTGTTCTCTTGGACTTCTTCTCTCACTTCCTTGGCTGTTCTCTTGGACTTCTTCTCTCACTCCCTTGGCTGTTCTCTCCAGAACCTCAACGGGGGCTAGATCCCTGCTCGTTTTACGTTTTGTATATACAGGGGGCATGATTATGTCTGCTCTGGAACAATACAAACGACTTGAGTTCATACGTATGACACACTGCAACAATATCATACATAAAATGGACTAAATGTAATAATCATTTGTATGGGGGTGTGGTGGCCATTGGCTCAAACATTATGACTATATTAGCCCACACAGCTACAAGGATGCACTTTCATGCTAGGTTTAGGACCTTATATTTTAGCTTATAGAGACCCCTAACTGATGTATAGAACTATCTTAAAACGATCTACCTTGGTGTAGATACAAGCATCATGAATCCTAAAAAAAAAAAACAATACATTCATTTGACTTTGTAAAAATCTGTTTTTTTTTTACCTAACTTGCTTACCTCTTTTTCCATGTGGTTTCTTCCTTCACAGACATCATGAAATGATGACCTCTTCCTAAATACACTGCTCAAAAAAATAAAGGGAACACTAAAATAACACATTCTAGATCTGAATGAATGAAATATTCTCATTAAATATTTTTTTCTTTACATAGTTGAATGTGCTGACAACAAAATCACACAAAATTATCAATGGAAATCAAATGTATCAACCAATGAAGGTCTGGATTTGGAGTCACACTCAAAATTAAAGTGGAAAACCACACTACAGGCTGATCCAATTTTGATGTAATGTCCTTAAAACAAGTCAAAATGAGGCTCAGTAGTGTGTGTGGCCTCCACGTGCCTGTATGACCTCCCTACAACGCCTGGGCATGCTCCTGATGAGGTGACGGATGGTCTCCTGAGGGATCTCCTCCCAGACCTGGACTAAAGCATCTGCCAACTCCTGGACAGTCTGTGGTGCAACATGGCGTTGGTGGATGGAGCGAGACATGATGTCCCAGATGTGCTCAATTGGATTCAGGTCTGGGGAACAGGCGGGCCAGTCCATAGCATCAATGCCTTCCTCTTGCAGGAACTGCTGACACACTCCAGCCACATGAGGTCTAGCATTGTCTTGCATTAGGAGGAACCCAGGGCCAACCGCACCAGCATATGGTCTCACAAGGGGTCTGGGGATCTCATCTCGGTACCTAATGGCAGTCAGGCTACCTCTGGCGAGCACATGGAGGGCTGTGCGGCCCCCCAAAGAAATGCCACCCCACACCATGACTGACCCACCGCCAAACCGGTCATGCTGGAGGATGTTGCAGGCAGCAGAACGTTCTCCACGGTGTCTCCAGACTCTGTCACGTCTGTCACATGTGCTCAGTGTGAACCTGCTTTCATCTGTGAAGAGCACAGGGCGCCAGTGGCGAATGTGCCAATCTTGGTGTTCTCTGGCAAATGCGAAACGTCCTGCACGGTGTTGGGCTGTAAGCACAACCCCCACCTGTGGACGTCGGGCCCTCATACTACCCTCATGGAGTCTGTTTCTGACCGTTTGAGCAGACACATGCACATTTGTGGCCTGCTGGAGGTCATTTTGCAGGGCTCTGTCAGTGCTCCTCCTGCTCCTCCTTGCACAAAGGCGGAGGTAGCGGTCCTGCTGCTGGGTTGTTGCCCTCCTACGGCCTCCTCCACGTCTCCTGATGTACTGGCCTGTCTCCTGGTAGCGCCTCCATGCTCTGGACACTACGCTGACAGACACAGCAAACCTTCTTGTCACAGCTCGTATTGATGTGCCATCCTGGATGAGCTGCACTACCTGAGCCACTTGTGTGGGTTGTAGACTACTAACTAACTCTTTGGCTCAACTAATGCTGATGTTCAACTAACCTCTTTGGGTCAACATACCCCACTCTTCCCTACTGTATATACACACACACACACACACACACACACACACACACACACACACACACACACACACACACACACACACACACACACACACACACACACACACACACACACACACACACACACACACACACACACACACACACACACACACACACACACACACACACACACACATGTTAAAGCTATTTGTTATTGCTTATGCAACCAACTGAGAATCAGATTTCCAAGAACTACACAAGTTGAAATATAGTGCAGAACAAGATGAGATATAGGCCAACTCAGCCCTCAGCCCTCAGCCCTGTAGAGATAGTTTGTGTTGTGGCAGAGAGAGCATACAGTAACAGGTTAAGTGCTAGTCAACATCCCTGAAGAGTAATATTATTCATAAGTTTGTTGCACAATGAGTGATTTCAATGCTTTCCTTTAGGCTTTAAGGGAGAGGTAAAACCTAAGAGGGGCTCTGCTATAGCCTGGTCCCAGACTGGTTTGTGTTGTTTTTCCAACTCCAACGCATGGCAATGACCATAGGAGTTGTCAAGACAACCACAAATAGACCAGTGACCAGGTTAGAGTTGTCAAGACAACCACAAATAGACCAGTGACCAGGTTAGAGTTGTCAAGACAACCACAAATAGACCAGTGACCAGGCTAGAGATGTCAAGACAATCACAAATAGACCAGTGACCAGGTTAGAGTTGTCAAGACAAGCACAAATAGACCAGTGACCAGGCTAGAGTTGTCAAGACAACCACAAATAGACCAGTGACCAGGTTAGAGTTGTCAAGACAACCACAAATAGACCAGTGACCAGGTTAGAGTTGTCAAGACAACCACAAATAGACCAGGGACCAGTCTATATCTGCTCCTATTTTGTCTCCCTGTGGGATTACATTAGTATCTTATACGGAGTGGCTCCAGTTCTGTATTTTTTGGAACCTGACTTGCTGTGGCTATTGATACATAGATTTCTACGCATGTGTGGGATTTGTTTTTAGCTTTGAGAAAAAGGTTTCCAGAAGGACAGGAGGAGGTGGAGCGGGGGTAAAAACTCCGTAGTTGCAGCTTACAGACTATTTTATACATAAAATAGACAGACAGACAGACAGACAGACAGACAGACAGACAGACAGACAGACAGACAGACTCAAGAAAGGTACAGTATAGTACTGCTAGTACAGTGGTCGTTTACACACTGAAAAACACACGCACACACGCACGCACGCACGCACGCACGCACGCACGCACACACGCACACACACACACACACACACACACACACACACACACACACACACACACACACACACACACACACACACACAGAGCTGGCCTCAACTCAACAGACCTGTTATTCTGTCAGCTTTTCAGCAACAGATTTTGTGTTGTCTTGGAGATTGTGTTAGGGTTTGTTGTCCGAGTGATTGACTGCATGAGCATCAAAACAAATCACTGGTAGACTGAAGAAAGAGTCCAGGACTATATTTGCTGTAAAATTACAAGGTTTGGATTTGCACTTAACAATTTTATGTCAGTACTTAATGTGTGAAAGTTAAATATTTCTAAAAAATATATTTTGAATTTCGCGCTCTGCCTTTTCAGTGGAATGTGGGAGGAGTTCCGCTAGCGGAACGCCAGAGCCAGACAGGTTAAAAGGTAATGTATAACATTTGGTGTACGGTTTGCCTCGTGTACATTGTCTACTGGTATCACTGTCCAGGGACAATGTAAACGACTGAAACTGTAGCAGTTACTTTATTGTGAAGTTACTTTCAGTGTTATGTTATTGACACTTCTTGCTAAGTGTCCACTGAGGTTGAAAATTAGACACAGAGTAGGCAGGCAGGGAGACACTTACACCCACCCGATGTCACAGGAAGGCCAAAAAAGATCATCAAGGACATCAACCACCCAAGTCGCTGCCTGTTCACCCCGCTACCATCCAGGAGACGAGGTCAGTACAGGTGCATCAAAGATGGGATCGAGAGACTGAAAAACGGCTTCTATCTCATGGCCATCAGACTGTTAAACAGCCATCACTAACACAGAGAGGCTGCCGCCTACATACAGACTCGAATCCTTAGCCACTTTAATAAATGGACTTCACTAGTCACTTTAAATAATGCCGCTTTAATAATGTTTACATTTCTGACATTACTCATCTCATATGTATATACTGTATTTTATACCATCTCCTGCATCTTGCCTATGCCGCTCGGCCATCGCTCATCCATATATTTATGTACATATTCTTATTCATTCCTTTACACTTGTGTGTATAAGGTAGTTGTTGTGAATTTGTTAGAGTACTTGTTAGATATTACTGCACGGTCGGAACTAGAAGCTCAAAACATTTCGCTACACTCACATTAACATCTGCTGACCATGTGCATGTGACCAATAACATTTTGATTTGATTTGATATGAGATGTTACACAAAGTAGAGGAGCCCAGAGAGAAAGAGGAGAGGGGAAATCACCTACGGCTGTGTCCTAAATGGTACCTCATTCCCTACATAGGCCAGGGCCCATAAAGCTCTGGTCAAAAGTATTGCACTACATAGGTGAAAAGGGTGCTATGTTTGGGACAACAGGCTGAGTGTCTCCCTCGGAGAGCAGAGCGGCAGGCAGGCCGGCAGGAGGAACAGAACAGAGAGGTCTTTTGTCTTTCTGTCTGTGCTCAGAGATCAGGGCGGGCTAGCTGGGCTGTCTGAGGAAAGTGCTGAGCCAAGCAGGCCCCCAAGTGGTGGGGGTTAGGGTGATGAAGGGGGTGGGAGTTTAGGGTAGCCTCGTCACAAACCAAGCTTCCCTACAACAGGAAGCCTGGGGAAGTTCCATGGCAGAAATCAACTGAAGACGTGTTGGAACCCAGTGTAAAATCAGCCTCGCAACACGTCAAACCAATCAAATGCCTTGCTTGGCCGGAGCTCCAACAGGTGCCCACCAGATTAGTGCCGTAGGAGCAACAGTGCGTGACGACTAAAACATGTCAACAAATAAACACTGGTGACAAAACCATTTTAGAACGTTTGCTGGTTTTCACAGCGGATCTCTGTTATTTCCAGATGAGCTAAAGCTGCAGTAAGAGGGGAGAAGGAGGAGCCATGTAGCCTAGTGGTTAGAGCAGTTGGACTGCCAACCAAAAGGTTGCCAGATCAAATCCCCAAACTGACAAGTAAAAAAAAAAATCTGTAGGCAGTTGACCCACTGTCCTAGGCCGTCATTGAAAATAAGAATTTGTTCTTAACTGACTTGCCTAGTTAAATAGAAATGGTCTACAACGCTGGTCATATCAATTTGGACATTTCTGAAGTTATATTTGGCTGTAAAGGCCAGCATGGGGGGACAAGAAGTAGCTAGCCACAATGAGGTTTGTTTTGAGAAAAGTCAGCTAACCTTGTAAGCTACCTAGGTATAACTAGCTAGCTACTAATTAGTTACATTTCTGTCATGATTATAAAGTCAACCATAAAAAAAAATGTAAACAGTGTAGCCTAACTGTCATATCCTGTAGCCTAACTGTTATCTCCTGTAGCCTTAACTGTTATCTCCTGTAGCCTTAACTGTCATATCCTGTAGCCTAACTGTTATCTCCTGTAGCCTTAACTGTTATCTCCTGTAGCCTTAACTGTCATATCCTGTAGCCTAACTGTCATCTCCTGTAGCCTTAACTGTTATCTCCTGTAGCCTTAACTGTCATATCCTGTAGCCTTAACTGTCATCTCCTGTTGACTTAACTGTCATATCCTGTAGCCTAACTGTCATATCCTGTGGCCTTAACTGTCATATCCTGTAGCCTTAACTGTCATATCCTGTTGCCTTAACTGTCATATCCTGTAGCCTAACTGTCATCTCCTGTAGCCTTAACTGTCATATACTGTAGCTTAACTCTTATCTCCTGTAGCCTTAACTGTCATATCCTGTAGCCTAACTGTTATCTCCTGTAGCCTAACTGTTATCTCCTGTAGCCTTAACTGTCATATCCTGTAGCCTAACTGTCATATCCTGTAGCCTAACTGTCATATCCTGTAGCCTTAACTGTCATCTCCTGTAGCCTAACTGTCATATCCTGTAGCCTAACTGTTATCTCCTGTAGCCTTAACTGTCATATCCTGTAGCCTTAACTGTCATATCCTGTAGCCTAACTGTCATCTCCTGTAGCCTTAACTGTCATATCCTGTAGCTTAACTGTTATCTCCTGTAGCCTTAACTGTCATATCCTGTAGCCTAACTGTCATATCCTGTAGCCTAACTGTTATCTCCTGTAGCCTTAACTGTCATATCCTGTAGCCTAACTGTCATATCCTGTAGCCTAACTGTCATATCCTGTAGCTAAACTGTTATCTCCTGTAGCCTTAACTGTCATATCCTGTAGCCTAACTGTCATCTCCTGTAGCCTTAACTGTTATCTCCTGTAGCCTTAACTGTCATATCCTGTAGCCTTAACTGTCATCTCCTGTAGCCTAACTGTCATATCCTGTAGCCTAACTATCATCTCCTGTAGCCTTAACTGTCATATCCTGTAGCTTAACTGTTATCTCCTGTAGCCTTAACTGTCATATCCTGTAGCCTAACTGTCATATCCTGTAGCCTAACTGTTATCTCCTGTAGCCTTAACTGTCATATCCTGTAGCCTAACTGTCATATCCTGTAGCCTAACTGTCATATCCTGTAGCTAAACTGTTATCTCCTGTAGCCTTAACTGTCATATCCTGTAGCCTAACTGTCATATCCTGTAGCCTAACTGTTATCTCCTGTAGCCTTAACTGTCATATCCTGTAGCCTAACTGTCATATCCTGTAGCCTAACTGTCATATCCTGTAGCTAAACTGTTATCTCCTGTAGCCTTAACTGTCATATCCTGTAGCCTAACTGTCATCTCCTGTAGCCTTAACTGTTATCTCCTGTAGCCTTAACTGTCATATCCTGTAGCCTTAACTGTCATCTCCTGTAGCCTAACTGTCATCTCCTGTAGCCTTAACTGTCATATCCTGTAGCCTAACTGTCATATCCTGTAGCCTAACTGTCATCTCCTGTAGCCTTAACTGTTATCACCTGTAGCCTTAACTGTCATATCCTGTAGCCTTAACTGTCATCTCCTGTAGCCTAACTGTCATATCCTGTAGCCTAACTGTCATATCCTGTAGCCTTAACTTGCATCTCCTGTAGCCTAACTGTTATCTCCTGTAGCCTTAACTGTCATATCCTGTAGCCTAACTGTCATATCATGTAGCCTAACTGTCATATCCTGTAGCTTAACTGTTATCTCCTGTAGCCTTAACTGTCATATCCTGTAGCCTAACTGTCATATCCTGTAGCTTTACATACACGTTACATATACGTTTATTCCAGCTCAGCAATAGATCTACTGGCTGAGCAGTCTTTTATTCCAGCTCAGCAATAGATCTACTGGCTGAGCAGTCTTTTATTCCAGCTCAGCAATAGATCTACTGGCTGAGCAGAACTTTATTCCAGCTCAGCAATAGATCTACTGGCTGAGCAGTCTTTTATTCCAGCTCAGCAATAGCGCACTTGATTATCAACTAGATTTGATAAGTTAAATCAGATGTGTTATTGCTGGGCTGAAACACAACCCTGCACTCCCAGCAGACCCCCAGCAGACCTCCTACACTCTCCTGTCCAGTAGCCTACACTCTCCTGTCCAGTAGCCTACACTCTCCTGTCCAGTAGTCTACACTCTCCTGTCCAGTAACCTACACTCTCCTGTCCTGTCCAGTAGTCTACACTCTCCTGTCCAGTAGTCTACACTCTCCTGTCCAGTAACCTACACTCTCCTGTCCAGTAGTCTACACTCTCCTGTCCAGTAGTCTACACTCTCCTGTCTAGTAGTCTACACTCTCCTGTCCAGTAGTCTACACTCTCCTGTCCTGTCCACTAACCTACACTCTCCTGTCCAGTAGTCTACACTCTCCTGTCCAGTAGTCTACACTCTCCTGTCCACTAACCTACACTCTCCTGTCCAGTAGTCTACACTCTCCTGTCCAGTAGTCTACACTCTCCCGTCAGGTAGTCTACACTCTCCTGTCCAGTAGTCTACACTCTCCTGTCCTGTCCACTAACCTACACTCTCCTGTCCAGTAGCCTACACTCTCCTGTCCAGTAGTCTACACTCTCCTGTCTAGTAGCCTACACTCTCCTGTCCAGTAGCCTACACTCTCCTGTCCAGTAGCCTACCCTCTCCTGTCCAGTAGCCTACACCCTCCTATCCTGTCCAGTAGCCTACACCCTCCTCTCCTGTCCAGTAGCCTACACCCTCCTCTCCTGTCCAGTAGCCTACACCCTCCTCTCCTGTCCAGTAGCCTACACCCTCCTCCTCTGGACTCCGAATCACGGCCGGTTGTGATACAGCCTGGAATACGAACCAGGGTCTGTAGTGACGCCTCTAGCACTGAGATACAATGCCTTAGATCGCTGCACCACTCGGGAGCCCCGAGACAAAATGGCGGGGACTTCGACTACCGACTTTGGCTTGCCTCAATAATAAAAGTCCTAAATTAACAAAAACGTTGCAAAATGTCATCATAATAACTCTTCGAAATGTTTCGGATTGGAAGCATGAGGACACCTTCACGGTGAGGGTGATAATGTGGGTGGGGGTTAGGGAGTTGGTGTGAGTTAGGGTGAGGGTGAGGGTGAGGAGGATTTAGGAGCTAGAGACAGGAAGGCTAAATGGGTATCACCTATCTAAGGGGTTGTTAATGGCAGTAGTATGACCTCTATAAGGGGTTGTTAATGGCAGTAGTATGACCTCTATAAGGGGTTGTTAATGGCAGTAGTATGATCTCTATGTGGTTATTAATGGCAGTAGTATGACCTCTCTAAGGGGTTATTAATGGCAGTAGTATGACCTCTAAGGGGTTGTTAATGGCAGTAGTATGACCTCTATAATGGGTTGTTAATGGCAATAGTATGACCTCTAAGGGGTTGTTAATGGCAGTAGTATGACCTCTATAAGGGGTTATTAATGGCAGTAGTATGACCTCTCTAAGGGGTTGTTAATGGCAGTAGTATGACCTCTCTAAGGGGTTATTAATGGCAGTAGTATGACCTCTCTATGTGGTTATTAATGGCAGTAGTATGACCTCTCTAAGGGGTTGTTAATGGCAGTAGTATGACCTCTCTAAGGGGTTATTAATGGCAGTAGTATGACCTCTCTATGTGGTTATTAATGGCAGTAGTATGACCTCTAAGGGGTTATTAATGGCAGTAGTATGACCTCTCTAAGGGGTTGTTAATGGCAGTAGTATGACCTCTATAAGGGGTTGTTAATGGCAGTAGTATGACCTCTATGTGGTTATTAATGGCAGTAGTATGACCTCTCTAAGGGGTTATTAATGGCAGTAGTATGACCTCTAAGGGGTTGTTAATGGCAGTAGTATGACCTCTATAATGGGTTGTTAATGGCAATAGTATGACCTCTAAGGGGTTGTTAATGGCAGTAGCATGACCTCTATAAGGGGTTATTAATGGCAGTAGTATGACCTCTATAAGGGGTTATTAATGGCAGTAGTATGACCTCTATAAGGGGTTGTTAACGGCAGTAGTATGACCTCTCTAAGGGGTTGTTAATGGCAGTAGTATGACCTCTCTAAGGGGTTGTTAATGGCAGTAGTATGACCTCTATAAGGGGTTATTAATGGCAGTAGTATGACCTCTATAAGGGGTTGTTAACGGCAGTAGTATGACCTCTCTAAGGGGTTGTTAATGGCAGTAGTATGACCTCTCTAAGGGGTTGTTAATGGCAGTAGTATGACCTCTATAAGGGGTTATTAATGGCAGTAGTATGACCTCTATAATGGGTTGTTAATGGCAATAGTATGACCTCTATAAGGGGTTGTTAATGGCAGTAGTATGACCTCTCTAGGGGGTTGTTAATGGCAGTAGTATGACCTCTATAAGGGGTTATTAATGGCAGTAGTATGACCTCTCTAAGGGGTTGTTAATGGCAGTAGTATGACCTCTCTAAGGGGTTATTAATGGCAGTAGTATGACCTCTATAAGGGGTTATTAATGGCGGTAGTATGACCTCTATAAGGGGTTATTAATGGCAGTAGTATGACCTCTCTATGTGGTTATTAATGGCAGTAGTATGACCTCTAAGGGGTTATTAATGGCAGTAGTATGACCTCTAAGGGGTTATCAATGGCAGTAGTATGACCTCTATAAGGGGTTATTAATGGCAGTAGTATGAACTCTCTATGTGGTTATTAATGGCAGTAGTATGACCTCTCTAAGGGGTTGTTAATGGCAGTAGTATGACCTCTCTAAGGGGTTATTAATGGCAGTAGTATGACCTCTCTATGTGGTTATTAATGGCAGTAGTATGACCTCTAAGGGGTTATTAATGGCAGTAGTATGACCTCTCTAAGGGGTTGTTAATGGCAGTAGTATGACCTCTATAAGGGGTTGTTAATGGCAGTAGTATGACCTCTATGTGGTTATTAATGGCAGTAGTATGACCTCTCTAAGGGGTTGTTAATGGCAGTAGTATGACCTCTATAAAGGGTTATTAATGGCAGTAGTATGACCTCTATAAGGGGTTATTAATGGCAGTAGTATGACCTCTATAAGGGGTTATTAATGGCAGTAGTATGACCTCTATAAAGGGTTATTAATGGCAGTAGTATGACCTCTATAAGGGGTTATTAATGGCAGTAGTATGACCTCTATAAGGGGTTGTTAACGGCAGTAGTATGACCTCTATAAGGGGTTATTAATGGCAGTAGTATGACCTCTATAAGGGGTTATTAATGGCAGTAGTATGACCTCTATAAGGGGTTATTAATGGCAGTAGTATGACCTCTATAAGGGGTTATTAATGGCAGTAGTATGACCTCTATAAGGGGTTATTAATGGCAGTAGTATGACCTCTATAAGGGGTTATTAATGGCAGTAGTATGACCTCTATAAGGGGTTATTAATGGCAGTAGTATGACCTCTATAAGGGGTTATTAATGGCAGTAGTATGACCTCTATAAGGGGTTATTAATGGCAGTAGTATGACCTCTATAAGGGGTTATTAATGGCAGTAGTATGACCTCTATAAGGGGTTATTAATGGCAGAGTTGCATCTCATCTAGAAAGGAGATCAACTGCTGTAATAAAGTTACAGGTACTTGAAATACTTCAGATGTGTTGACAGAAATGTGTTATCACCTTTGTTCTCCGATCCGTTGATTGAATTACGTTTTGCTACGTTGTGCTACGAGGCTGGTGAGAATGGTGACATTTCAATGATCACTTTTAAAAAAACTATTTTGTTTCCTTTTATTGTCGCTTGTTCGTCGGACCGAGGAGGAAAATAGCGAACGGACGAGATCGATATACACATCGTAGAAGACAAAAGAAAAAATATTTTCCAGTTTGAATCAAAACAAAACGTAGAGAGAGGTTGTAACCTCTGTGGAAGTGGAGTTCCTGCCCTCAAAAATAGGACAGTAGGGTTTCTAAAATAGGACAGTAGGGCATCTAAAATAGGACAATAGGGTATCTAAAATAGGACAATAGGGTCTCTAAAATAGGACAATAGGGTCTCTAAAATAGGACAATAGGGTATCTAAAATAGGACAATAGGGTCTCTAAAATAGGACAATAGGGTCTCTAAAATAGGACAATAGGGTCTCTAAAATAGGACAATAGGGTATCTAAAATAGGACAATAGGGTCTCTAAAATAGGACAATAGGGTCTCTAAAATAGGACAATAGGGTCTCTAAAATAGGACCCTGTTCCCTACATAGTGCACTAAGGCCCACAGGGTTGATGTTTCCCGGCAGAGCTGGTACCTTCTCTACTGCGTTGTGTTTCTTCCTTTGGCTTACAGTCAACAGACTGAGTGTGTGTGTTCCAAATGGCATCATATTCCCTATGGGGCTATGGGCAAACATGGTGCACTATCTAGGGATTAAGTTGCCATTTGGGACAGAGAGGCATGTCTGTTTACTGGTTAAACAGCCTGTCTGAGGGACAGATGGGTCACAGACAGAGAGGCCAGTCTGTTTACTGGTTGAATAGCCTCTCCTTAGAACATAGACCAGGGGAACTTCTGCTGGTGGTAATAGTCTAGTATCAGTTTACATAGTGATGTAATGACATAATTACACTGAAACATCACAGGCTCATGTCTGTCACAGAGTGTACAGCACTGACTGTGACCTTTGACCTTTGAGAGTACAGTTTGCTGTGTACAACACTGAGGGTTATTTTCCTTATGTGTTGACAGCACCTGACCCAATGTGTTAGCGATGTGAGAAAATATATCAGGAAGGTGTGAAAAGAAGGCCCTGAAAATCGTCAAAGACTCCAACCGCCCGAGCCATAGACTATTTTCTCTGCTTCCGCACGGAAAAAGGTACCGGTGCATCAAGTCTGACACCAACAGGCTCCTGAACAGCTTCGAGCCCCAAGCAATATGACTGATAAAATAGCTAACCAAATAGCTACAATGACTATCTGAGTTTACCTTGTATCTTTTTCTTTTACCCTTTATTTCAATCTTTGGACTGTCTCTATACACACTCACAGGGCCTTACACACTGACACACACACACACACACGCACACACACACGCACACACGAACACACACACACGCACACACACACACACGCACACACGAACACACACACACGCACACACAAACACACACACACACACGCACACACGCACACACGCATGCACACACACACACACAAACACACACACACACACACGAACACACACACACCATAATTTGATCACTCACACATAATATGCATTTATACTGACTCTACACACCCACTACTATACAAACTGCTGCTACTATGTTTATCTTATGTCCTGTTGCCTAGTCACCTGACCCCTATACATATCTACCTCCATCACTCCAGTATCCCTGTCACCTTACCCATATACATATCTACCTCCATCACTCCAGTATCCCTGTCACCTTACCCCTATACATATCTACCTCCATCACTCCCCCTATACACATCTACCTCCATCACTCCAGTATCCCTGTCACCTGACCCCTATACATATCTACCTCCATCACTCCAGTATCCCTGTCACCTTACCCTTATACATATCTACCTCCATCACTCCAGTATCTCTGCACATTGTTAATATGGTACTGACCCTGTATATAGTCACCTTACCCCTATACATATCTACCTCCATCACTCCAGTATCCCTGTCACCTTACCCCTATACATATCTACCTCCATCACTCCCCCTATACATATCTATCTCCATCACTCCAGTATCCCTGTCACCTTACCCCTATACATATCTACCTCCATCACTCCCCCTATACACATCTACCTCCATCACTCCAGTATCCCTGTCACCTTACCCCTATACATATCTACAGTTGAAGTTTACATACACCTTAGACAAAATACATTTAAACTCAGTTTTTCACAATTCCTGACATTTAATCTGAGTAAAAATTCCCTGTCTTAGGTCAGTTAGGATCGACACTTTTATTTTAAGAATGTGAAATGTCTGAATAATAGTAGAGAGAATTAAAAAAAATTCAGCTTCCACATTCCCTGTGGATCAGAAGTTTACATACACTCAATTAGTATTTGGTAGCATTGCCTTTAAATTGTTTAACTTGCGTCAAGCGTTTCAGGTAACCTTCCACAAGCTTCCATAAGTTGGGTGAATTTTGGCTCATTCCTCCTGACAAAGCTGGTGTAACTGAGTCAGGTTTGTAGGCCTCCTTGCTCGCACACGCTTTTCTGCCCACAAATGTTCTATAGGATTAAGGTCACGGTGTTGCGATGGCCACTCCAATACCTTGTCTTTGTTGTCCTTAATTTTGCCACAACCTTGGAAGTATGCCTGGGGTCATGCTCCATTTGGATGATCCATTTGCGACCAAGCGTTAACTTCCTGACTGATGTTTTGAGATGTTGTTTCAATATATCCACATAATTGTCCCTCCACATAATTGTCCCTCCTCACGATGCCATCTATTTTGTGAAGTGCACCCGTCCCTCCTGCAGCAAAGCATCCTCACGACATGATGCTGCCATCCCCGTGCTTCACGGTTAGGATGGTGTTCTTCGACTTGCAAGCCTCCCCCTTTTCCTTCAAACATAACGATGGTCATTTTAGCCAAACAGTTCTATTTTTGTTTCATCACACCAGAGGGCATTTCTCCAAAAAGTACGATCTTTGTCCCCATGTGCAGTTGCAAACCGTAGTCTGGCTTTTTTATGGCGGTTTTGGAGCAGTGGCTTCTTCCTTGCTGAGCAGCCTTTCAGGTTATGTCGATATAGGACTCGTTTTACTGTGGATATAGATACTTTTGTACCTGTTTCCTCCAGCATCTTCACAAGGTCCTTTGCTGTTGTTCTGGGATGGATTTGCACTTTTCACACCATAGTACGTTCATCTCTAGGAGACAGAACGCGTCTCCTTCCTGAGCGGTATGACGGCTGCGTGGTCCCATGGTGTTTATACTTGCGTACTATTGTTTGTACAGGTGAACATGGTACTTTCAGGCGTTTGGAAATTGCTCCCAAGGATGAACCCGACTTGTGGAGGTCTACAATTTTTTTCAGAGGTCGGCTGATTTCTTTTGATTTTCCCATGATGTCAAGCAAAGAGGCACTGAGTTTGAAGGTATGGCCTTGAAATACATCCACAGGTACACCTCCAATTGACTCAAATGATGTCAATTAGCCTATCAGAAGCTTCTAAAGCCATTGCATCATTTTCTGGAATTTTCCAAGCTGTTTAAAGGTACAGTCAACTTAGTGTATGTAAACTTCTGACCCACTGGAATTGTGACACAGTGAGTTATAAGTGAAATTATCTGTCTGTAAACAATTGTTGTAAAAATGTCTTGTGTCATGCACGAAGTAGATGTCCTAACCGACTTGCCAAAACTATAGTTTGTTAATAAGAAATTTGTGGAGTGGTTGAAAAGCAAGTTTTAATGATTCCAACCTAAGTGTATGTAAACTTCCAACTTCAACTGTATCTTCCTCTATCACTCCAGTATCCCTGCACATGTAAATATGGTATTGGAACTGACTTTTTAAACATTTCCTGTATATAGTATGCTTCCTTACCTACTTTATTGTGTATTTCATATTTATTAGTAACACATTGATATTGATTACTGCATTGCTAGGTTTGGAGCTGGCAAGAAAGGCATTTCACTGTACTTGTGCATGTGACATTAAAACTTGAAATAACCTGAGAACCAAAACTTTACAAACTCAATCATCGTTTCAAGTAGATGTCCTGGATGAGTGGGAGCCCGGTCCCAATGATGTACTAGGCCGTCTTTATCACCCACTGGAGGACCTTGTGGTCATGAATTGAACAATTCCCGTACCGGGCTGTGATGCAACCGGTCAGGACTCTCTCGATGGTGCAGCGGTAGTATTTGGAGAGGACTCGTGGTGGCATGCCGAATTTCTTCATGCGCCTTAGGAAGTAGAGACGCTGTTACGCCTGCTTGACAAGAATGGTAGTGTTGTTGGTCCATGTAAAGTCCTCGTGATATGGAACTTAAAACTGCTGAGTCTCTCTACTGTAGTCCCATTGATGTGGATTGGGGCGTGATCCCTCCTCTGCTTCCTGAAGTCAACAATCAACTCCTTTGTTTTGCTGACGTTGAGGGAGAGGTTGTTGTCCTGGCACCACAATGCCAATTCACTTACACTACCGTTCAAAAGTTTGGGGTCACTTAGAAATGTCATTGTTTTTGAAAGAAAAACACATTTTTTGTCCATTAAAATAACATCAAATTGATCAGAAATACAGTGTGGACTTTGTTAATGCTGTAAATGACTATTGTAGCTGGAAATGGCTGATTTTTAATGGAATATCTACATAGGTGTAAAGAGGCCCATTATCCTCAACCATCACTCCTGTGTTCCAATGGCACGTTGTGTTAGCTAATCCAAGTTTATCATTTTAAATGGCTAATTGATCATTAGAAAACCCTTGTGCAATTATGTTAGCACAGCTGAAAACTATTGTACTGATTAAAGAAGCAATACAATTGGGCTTCTTTAGACTAGTTGAGTATCTGGAGAATCAGCATTTGTGGGTTTGATTACAGGCTCAAAATGTCCAAAAACAAAGAACTTTCATGTCAAACTCGTCAGTCTATTCTTGTAGGCTGACTCACCGTTGTTGGTTCTCAGTCCTACAAGCGTGGTGTCGTCAGAAAACGTAATGATAGGGTTGGTGTCGTGCAAAGCCATGCAGTCGTGTGTGAACAGGGAGTACAGCAGAGGGCTGAGGACACACCCCTGGGGGGCCCCTGTGTTAAGAGTCACTTTGAAGGAGATGTTGTTTCCAATCCTCACAGCCTGTGGTCTGCCCGTAAGGAAGTCCATGATCTAGTTGCAGAGGGTGGTGTCCAGACAGACTCACAGTCTGTCGGTCCAATATTAACTTCTTGAGAACACCATTGTTAGGATAAGTTAACTCAAGTTATTAGGATAAGTTAACTCAGGGCCTTGAGTTATTAGGATAAGTTAACTCAGTTAATAGGATAAGTTAACTCAGTTAATAGGATAAGTTAACTCAGATAATAGGATAAGTTAACTTAGTTAATAGGATAAGTTAACTCAGTTATTAGGATAAGTTAACTCAGTTAATAGGATAAGTTAACTCAGGACCTTGAGTTATTAGGATAAGTTAACTCAGTTATTAGGATAAGTTAACTCAGGACCTTGAGTTATTAGGATAAGTTAACTCAGTTAATAGGATAAGTTAACTCAGGACCTTGAGTTATTAGGATAAGTTAACTCAGTTATTAGGATAAGTTAACTCAGGACCTTGAGTTATTAGGATAAGTTAACTCAGTTATTAGGATAAGTTAACTCAGTTAATAGGATAAGTTAACTCAGTTAATAGGATAATTTAACTCAGTTAATAGGATAAGTTAACTCAGGACCTTGAGTTATTAGGATAAGTTAACTCAGTAATTAGGATAAGTTAACTCAGTTAATAGGATAAGTTAACTCAGTTAATAGGATAAGTTAACTCAGTTAATAGGATAAGTTAACTCAGTTATTAGGATAAGTTAACTCAGTTATTAGGATAAGTTAACTCAGTTATTAGGATAAGTTAACTCGGTAATTAGGATAAGTTAACTCAGTTAATAGGATAAGTTAACTCAGTTATTAGGATAAGTTAACTCAGGACCTTGAGTTATTAGGATAAGTTAACTCAGTTATTAGGATAAGTTAACTCAGTTAATAGGATAAGTTAACTCAGTTAATAGGATAAGTTAACTCAGTTAATAGGATAATTTAACTCAGTTAATAGGATAAGTTAACTCAGGACCTTGAGTTATTAGGATAAGTTAACTCAGTAATTAGGATAAGTTAACTCAGTTAATAGAATAAGTTAACTCAGTTAATAGGATAAGTTAACTCAGTTATTAGGATAAGTTAACTCAGTTATTAGGATAAGTTAACTCAGTTATTAGGATAAGTTAACTCGGTAATTAGGATAAGTTAACTCAGTTAATAGGATAAGTTAACTCAGTTATTAGGAATAGTTTACTCAGTTATTAGGATAAGTTAACTCAGTAATTAGGATAAGTTAACTCAGTAATTAGGATAAGTTAACTCAGTAATTAGGATAAGTTAACTCAGTAATTAGGATAAGTTAACTCAGTAATTAGGATAAGTTAACTCAGTTATTAGGAATAGTTAACTCAGTTATTAGGATAAGTTAACTCAGTAATTAGGATAAGTTAACTCAGTAATTAGGATAAGTTAACTCAGTAATTAGGATAAGTTAACTCAGTAATTAGGATAAGTTAACTCAGTTATTAGAATAGATTAACTCAGTAATTAGGATAAGTTAACTCAGGACCTTGAGTTTTCAGGGGGCTAGCAGGAAATTATACTTGGTCTGACTTGGAGAAAAGAAAACATTGGAAAGGAAGGAGATTGTGGTCAGAGGGAAGAAGTTAGGTCTGCGTTCTAAACGGAAACCTATTCCCTGTATAGTGCACTACTTTTGAGCATAGCCCTATGGGCCCTGGTCAAATGTAGTGTTCTATATAGGGAATAGGGTGCCATTTGGGAAGGACACTCTGTTTTGCCATAACATCAGATTACAGTATTAATAGACTGATCCCCTGTCAGGGGATAAACACTACTTAGTAAAAACAAAACAATCAAGAAGTCAATCAATGTGGAAAATACAATACCCACTGATACGCCAGGAACTCCATGCTAGAAAATACAATACCCACTGATACACCAGGAACTCCATGCTAGAAAATACAATACCCAGTGATACACCAGGAACACCATGCTAGAAAATACAATACCCACTGATACACCAGGAACTCCATGCTAGAAAATACAATACCCACTGATACACCAGGAACTCCATGCTAGAAAATACAATACCCACTGATACACCAGGAACTCCATGCTAGAAAATACAATACCCACTGATACACCAGGAACTCCATGCTAGAAAATACAATACCCACTGATACACCAGGAACTCCATGCTAGAAAATACAATACCAACTGATACACCAGGAACTCCATGCTAGAAAATACAATACCCACTGATACACCAGGAACTCCATGCTAGAAAATACAATACCCACTGATACACCAGGAACTCCATGCTAGAAAATACAATACCCACTGATACACCAGGAACTCCATGCTAGAAAATACAATACCCACTGATACACCAGGAACTCCATGCTAGAAAATACAATACCCACTGATACACCAGGAACTCCATGCTAGAAAATACAATACCCACTGATACACCAGGAACTCCATGCTAGAAAATACAATACCCACTGATACACCAGGAACTCCATGCTAGAAAATACAATACCCACTGATACACCAGGAACTCCATGCTAGAAAATACAATACCCACTGATACACCAGGAACTCCATGCTAGAAAATACAATACCAACTGATACACCAGGAACTCCATGCTAGAAAATACAATACCCACTGATACACCAGGAACTCCATGCTAGAAAATACAATACCCACTGATACACCAGGAACTCCATGCTAGAAAATACAATACCCACTGATACACCAGGAACTCCATGCTAGAAAATACAATACCCACTGATACACCAGGAACTCCATGCTAGAAAATACAATACCCACTGATACACCAGGAACTCCATGCTAGAAAATACAATACCCACTGATACACCAGGAACTCCATGCTAGAAAATACAATACCCACTGATACACCAGGAACTCCATGCTAGAAAATACAATACCCACTGATACACCAGGAACTCCATGCTAGAAAATACAATACCAACTGATACACCAGGAACTCCATGCTAGAAAATACAATACCCACTGATACACCAGGAACTCCATGCTAGAAAATACAATACCCACTGATACACCAGGAACTCCATGCTAGAAAATACAATACCCACTGATACACCAGGAACTCCATGCTAGAAAATACAATACCCACTGATACACCAGGAACGCCATGCTAGAAAATACAACATGACAGACATTTTTATTTAACCTTTAATTAACTTTAATTAACTCTAATTTAACGTTTAACTAGGCAAGTCAATTAAGAACAAATTCTTATTTACAATGACAGCCTAGGAACAGTGGGTTTAATTGCCTTGTTCATGGGGCAGAACAACAGATTTGTACCTTGTCAGTTCTGGGACTTGATCTAGCAACCTTTACAGTTACTGGCCCAATGCTGGAACCACCAGGCTAACTAGGCAAACCACTAGGCTACCTGCCGAAATCAATGTGGGGAAAAAAACACCCACAATGCACCAGGAACGCCATCCTAGAAAACAAAACATGACAGACATAGAAATAGAAGGTTAAGACTGAAGAGATGTTTCTCACTTTGGTTGCTGAACGTTTGAATGCCGTCTACTACATCGATCGTAATGGATCGGACCAACTCGTCTTTGGGAATGGTGTGGTTGGGATGAAGGCCATTGTGCAAAAAAGGAAATCATCATCCTCATCAAAGTAACTTTCTAATGTCAGGCACTTAAAGCCGTCAAGGCATTGGACTAACAGACTGAACACTGACCCAAGATCCCACGGAGGTCAAGAGGTCATTTTACATCAGTTTTAATCATAAATTCTACTCCACCCTCTGAACTCAACAACACGTGGCATAGCTGTGTTGTTTTTGGACGATCTCATTGGCCAGCAGTTGTTTCCCCAGCTGGAGAAGAGAGAGCACAGAGGGATATAGAGGCATTGTTTAGCATGTTAACACTGTCTGTCTATCCCTCGGTTGTAAAAATAGTCGTCAGCTCCATTCTCTCTTTGCAGAGCCAGGGAGCGGAGAGACAAAAACAATATTTGGCCTAGGCAGCAGATGTCCCCTAGCTAACAAGCCCACTAGGGCTGGGAGGGGGAACTCTTGGCATCGCTATACCCCGGAGAGAGAAGAAGAATGACATGGAAACAATGTGGGTTTATGAGGACTCTCTAGAAAAATTTACCCAGCAACACCCACGTTGCTTTAAGAGGAGAAAGCGAGAGCTCTTGAGTTTCAGTTTTAAAATTGATGAGGACCCTTTTGGTTCCAGGTAGAACTTTTTGGGGTTCTCTTTTGGGTTCCTTTCCACAGAGGATTCTACATGGAACCCAAAAATGTCCTACCTGAAACCAAAAAGGGTTATCCTATGGGGACTGCTGAAGAACCCTTTTGGAACCCTATGTATATTTCACAACATAAAGAAACAGCTCCTCCCCCCCCCTCCCTCTCTCTCTGCCCCCCCCCTCTCTCTCCCCCCTTCCTCTCTCTCTCTGCCCCCCCCCCTCCCTCACTCTCTCTCTGTCCCCCCCTCCCTCTCTCTCTCTGCCCCCCCTCTCTCTCCCCCCTTCCTCTCTCTCTCTGCCCCCCCCTCCCTCTCTCTCTCTCTCTCTCTCTCTGTCCCCCCCTCCTTCACTCTCTCTCTCTCTGTCTCCCCCTCCCTCTCTCTCTCTCTGTCCCCCCCTCCCTCTCTCTCTCTACCCCCCTCTCTCCCCCCCTTCCTCTCTCTCTCTCTCTCTGTCCCCCCCTCCCCTCCCTCTCTCTCTCTCTCTCTCTCCCCCTCCCTCTCTCTCTCTCTCTCCCCCTCGCTCTCCCCCCTTCCCCTCTCTCTCTCTCTCCCCCCCTCTCTCTCTCTCTCTCTCTCCCCCCCTCCCTCTCTCTCTCTCTCTGCCCCCCTCTCTCTCTCCCTTCCTCTCTCTCTCTCTCTGTCCCCCCCTCCCTCTCTCTCTCACTCTCTCTCACCCCCCTCCCTCCCTCCCCCCTCTCTCTCCCCCCTCCCTCTCTCTCTCTCTCTCTCTCTCTCCCTCCCTCTCTCAATTCAATTTCAATTTAAGTTGCTTTATTGGCATGGGAAACATATGTTTACATTGCCAAAGCAAGTAAAATAGATACTAAACACAATAAAATGAACAGTAAACATTACACTTGCAAAAGTTCCAGAGAAATAAAGACATTTCAATTGTCATATTATGTCTTTATACAGTGTTGTAATGACATGCAAATAGTTAGAGTACAAAAGAGAAAATAAATAAACATAAATATAGGTTGTATTTACTATGGTGTTTGTTCTTCACAATCTTGCTGCTGTAATTGCACACTGTGGTATTTCACACAATAGATATGACAGTTTATCAACATTGGATTTGTTTTCGAATTCTTTGTGCGTCTGTGTAATCTGAGGGAAATATATGTCTCTTATATGGTCATACGTTTGGCAGGAGGTTAGGAAGTGCAGCTCAGTTTCCACCTCATTTTGTGGGTAGTATGCTCATATCCTGTCTTCTCTTGAGAGTCAGGTCTGCCTTCGGGGGCCTTACTCAATTTTGTACTCTCTGTTTAGGGCCAAATAGCATTCTAGTTTGTTCGTTTTTTTTGTCAATTCTTTCCAATATGTCAATTAATTATCTTTTAGTTTTTTCCATGATTTGGTTGGGTCTAATTGTGTTGCTGTCCTGGGGCTCTGTGGGGTCTGTTTGTGTTTGTGAACAGAGCCCCAGGACCAGCTTGCTTAGGGGGACTCTTCTCCAGGTTCATCTCTCTGTAGGTGATGGATTTGTTATGGAAGGTTTGGGAATCGCTTACTTTTAGGTGGTTGTAGAATTTAACGTCTCTTTTCTGGATTTGTATAATTAGCGGGAATCGGACTAATTCTGCTCTGCATGCATTATTTGGTGTTTTATGTTGTACATGGAGGATTGTTTTGCAGAATTCTGCATCCAGTCTCAATTTGGTGTTTGTCCCATTTTGTGAATTCTTGGTTGGTGAGGGGACCCCAGACCTCAAAATCATAAAGGGCAATGGGTTCTATAACTGATTCAAGTATTTTTAGCCAGATCCTAATTGGTATGTCAAATTTGATGTTCCTTCTGATGGCGTAGAAAGGCTATCAGATCGTTCCCAGCTTTGTGGAAGTTACCTCTTGCACTGATGTTTAGGCCGAGGATGAAGAGGGATTGGCTCGAGCTGCAACACTGACTCACCCCTGGCCCTGTGGAAAGAAATGTGTGTGTTTTTTGCCACTTTTAACCACACTCTTGTTGTTTGTGTACTTGGATTTTATAATGTCCTATGTTTTTCCCAAACACCACTTCCATCAATTTATATAGCAAACCCTCATGTGAAATTGAGTCAAAATCTTGATAAGACTTTACCTTTGTTTTGGTTTGTTTGTCAATTATGATGTGCAGGGTGAATACGTGGTCTGTCGTATGGTAATTTGGTAAGAAGCTAATTTGACATTTGCTCAGTATATTGTACTGCTGTTAATGATAATGCAGAGGATTTTCCCAAGGATGCTGTTAACGCATATCCCACGGTAGTTATTGTGGTCACATTTGTCTCCACTTTTGTGGATTGGGGTGATCAGTCCTTGGTTCCCATTATTGGGGAATATGCCAGAGCTGAGGATGATGTTAAAGAGTTTAAGTATAGCCAATTGGAATTTGTGGTCTGTATATTTTATGATTTCATTTAGTATACCATCAACCCCACAGAAATGTTTGGGTTGGAGGGTTTGTATTTTGTCCTGAAGTTCATTCAATTTAATTGGAGAATCCAGTGGGTTCTGGTAGTCTTTAATAGTTGATTCTAAGATTTTATGTCCTGCTATCATGTTGAGGTCCTTGCCGCAGGGGCGACGGGCATGGGGTGGGCAGAAGGGGCATAAGTCTGTTATGGGGGGCCTATATAGGGTGTGGCCAGGCTTTGTTTGGGGTGGTTTCAGCTGGTTGGGGTGTGGCTGTTGATGCTGTGGTCTGGGTGTAGATCTTTTTGGCGTTCTCTCTGGGTTCTCTAGGTACAGGTCCTTCGGGAGGGGGTCTTGCAAGTCTGGGAGGGTATCTCGCTGGTCTGGGTGCGGTGTCCGTTGCTCCTGTGTGAGGTACTGGGGCTACGGTTGAGGGTGACGGCCTTCAGGGTCCTGGCAAAAGTTGGGATTGCTGCCTTTGTAGAGGTGGACCTGGTTGTAAATGCTGTTCAGGTCCAGGGTGGAGTCGTGGGCCAGGTAGACATTAGGCTTTGAGGCACAGTCACAGGAAATGCTTGCATTGACCCGCTGCATGGTGAAAGTGTTTTCGTGGTAGCAGGGTGGAGATAACCACTTGTGCATTGGGGAAAGTGGAAGAGGCTTTTATCAATCACTCCCTTGAGTGCTGTGGCCACTCTTTCCTGCTGGGCCCTCAGGTCATTTGTGCCCATGTGAATCATGATGTGGTTGGGGGACCCTAGTCTGTCCTCTGACAACAGTACCGGGGCATGCCTAGTGTTTAGGCACCAGAGTTTATCCACTTGAATGTACTTGCCATTTGAGTGAATGAGGAGCACAATCTCTGGATTTTGTGTGTCGTCAGTGGATGTGTAGGGGTTGTCAAGAGGGCTATCAGGGGAGATGACAGTGGGGGTGGGTTCTGTTGGTTTGGTGGGTCCTGTGTTGTCTGTCCCATTGTGGTGTTGAGGTTGTGGTCCGGGTCGGAGGTGGGCTGTTCTGCTGGCTTCTCTGGGGGAGTGTCCTGCTCTCTGTCACACCTCAGCTTTTTCACCTTCTCCTTCAGTGCCATGTGTGCCTTTTTAAGTTCTCTCACCTCAGTCCGTAGAGCAGCCAGCTCTCTCAGACAGCCGCCCATCTCCACCTTCTGCCCTCCGGGTCTTGTTGGGGGGGGGTGTTGTTGTGCTGGTCTGTTTTGTGGGTTTGTTCTGTCTGGATTGGGTGGACTTGCTCTCTGAGCTTCACCATGTCTCTCTTCAGCTCTGTGAATTTACACCTCTCAATGATGGAGGAGCAGCACAGTTGTGGGACCTGGGTGTGTTCAGTGCTGAGGGGGGTGACTGGTGACTATCCTCGTCTGCAGGACAGTTTGAAGAGGTGTGATCAGACTCATTCAGGATGGGGGAGTCGTTACAGAGAGAGACTCTTTCCTGCTGTGCTCTCTCTTTGATCCCGTAAAAGTCCTGCTGGAAGTGCATGAGGAGGCCCTGCACCATTACTGTCCCAGACTAGTACACAATGACAGAGGTTGTTTCAATCTCCTCAATGTCTAGTAGTGCGAGTTTCCTCCCTGGGCCAATACCCTCTCTCTTGACATAGGGGTAGTGTGCTCTTATAGCACTGTGCCATGCCAGGGGATTGTCTGTGTTAATATAGCACTGTGCCATGCCAGGGGATTGTCTGTGTTAATATAGCACTGTGCCATGCCAGGGGATTGTCTGTGTTAATATAGCACTGTGCCATGCCAGGGGATTGTCTGTGTTAATATAGTACTGTGCCATGCCAGGGGATTGTCTGTGTTAATATAGCACTGTGCCATGCCAGGGGATTGTCTGTGTTAATATAGCACTGTGCCATGCCAGGGGATTGTCTGTGTTAATATAGCACTGCGCCATGCCAGGGGATGGTCTGTGTTAATATAGCACTGTGTCATGCCAGGGGATGGTCTGTGTGGAAAATTAAGTTGCTTACGTTCCCCTTTTTGTAGCAGTCAGCAAATAGTGACTCTGTATTGTCCTTGAGGAGCTTTTTGTTGTACTTATTCCGTGCAGTGTTATTTTTAATATCCATGGGGTACTGTATTGTAATGACCTCTGAACAGGGATAAGCCATGAGGGCTTCAAAGGCCTCTGCATTTTGGTGGAGGTGGGGGTGAATCTCTCCTGCTGTTTTTAGGCTCAATAGTTTTCACACCTCTCACTTCACACTTCCTTGCTAATTGAAGCTGCAGCCAGGTCAGTTCTGTCCTAGCAGCTTGGTAGCTTAGTAGCCTTGTTTATTCGGCTTTTTATAACAAAATTACCTAAAGATTATTATCTTTTACTTTTTAGCTTCAGAAGTAGGTTCAGATTGAACATTACTCTCTCAGTGTTGTGTTGGATGGTATTTCCAGGTTCCGCTGTATTTCTTCTGCAGGTTTTGGTATGTGAGAAGTGTTTTCTTGATAGTCCTTGGTAGTAATAGTCTAAAATCAGGTCATTTTGTCCAAGATCAAGGTTTTAGGTATGGAATGTTGAGGTGAGTATCCTGTATAAGTCGTTGCGAAAAAATGTAAGTTTATCTAAATTTATCCAACTCGAATTCTATATTTTTGCAGAACAACTCAGGAGCCCATGAGCTCAGTACCTCCCTCTCTCTCTTTCTCTCTCTCTCCAACCCCTTTATTCTGGCAAGGGCTTGAGTGTCTTGTTTGCCAGCCAGCTCAGAGCAAACAATGGCACTGTTCCTCAGGGCCGATAGAGACTAATTTTGAGGGAATTAAACCAAGTATTAGAAACTGAGAGTGGAAAACCCCTGAGGACCCTGTGGTACCTTCCGCCTCTACCCTCTGTAAGTCTCAATCTACAACAATTAGGCCTGTCACAACATCAGAGCCTCTAACCCTTTATAAGCCTCATCTACAACAACAGGCCTATCACATCAGAGCCTGTAACCCTATATAAGGCTCATAGCAGATTAATTAATAAGCTTCATATAACACATTTACATAGAGATTATTGTCTTTTACTAGATGTACCGGTCTAGTGATTATAGACGTACTGGTCTGTTTACTAGATGTACTGGTCTAGCAATTACTAGATGTACTGGTCTGATTACTAGATGTACTGGTCTATCGATTACTAGATGTACTGGTCTGTTTACTAGATGTACTGGTTTAGTGATTACTAGATGTACTGGTTTAGTGATTACTAGATGTACTGGTCTGTTTACTAGATGTACTGGTCTAGTGTTTACTAGATGTACTGGTCTAGTGTTTACTAGATGTACTGGTCTAGTGTTTACTAGATGTACCGGTCTGTTTACTAGATGTACTGGTTTAGTGATTACTAGATGTACTGGTCTAGCGATTACTAGATGTACTGGTCTAGCGATTACTAGATGTACTGGTCTAGCGATTACTAGATGTACTGGTCTAGTGATTACTAGATGTACTGGTCTGATTACTAGATGTACTGGTCTAGTGTTTACTAGATGTACTGGTCTAGTGTTTACTAGATGTACTAGATGTACTGGTCTAGTGTTTACTAGATGTACTAGATGTACTGGTCTAGTGATTACTAGATGTACTGGTCTAGTGATTACTAGATGTACTGGTCTAGTGATTACTAGATGTACCGGTCTGTTTAGTAGATGTACTGGTCTGTTTAGTAGATGTACTGGTGTAGTGTTTACTAGATGTACTAGATGTACTGGTCTAGTGTTTACTAGATGTACTGGTCTAGTGTTTACTAGATGTACTAGATGTACTGGTCAAGTGATTACTAGATGTACTGGTCTAGCGATTACTAGATGTACTGGTCTAGCGATTACTAGATGTACTGGTCTAGTGATTACTAGATGTACTGGTCTAGTGTTTACTAGATGTACTGGTCTGATTACTAGATGTACTGGTCTAGTGTTTACTAGATGTACTGGTCTAGTGTTTACTAGATGTACTAGATGTACTGGTCTAGTGTTTACTAGATGTACTAGATGTACTGGTCTAGTGATTACTAGATGTACTGGTCTAGTGTTTACTAGATGTACTGGTCTAGTGATTACTAGATGTACTGGTCTGTTTAGTAGATGTACCGGTCTGTTTAGTAGATGTACTGGTCTGTTTAGTAGATGTACTGGTCTGTTTATTAGATGTACTGGTCTGTTTATTAGATGTACTGGTCTGTTTATTAGATGTACTGGTCTGTTTATTAGATGTACTGGTCTGTTTATTAGATGTACTGGTCTGTTTACTAGATGTACTGGTCTGTTTATTAGATGTACTGGTCTGTTTACTAGATGTACTGGTCTGCTTACTAGATGTACTGGTCTAGTGTTTATTAGATGTACTGGTCTGTTTACTAGATGTACTGGTCTAGTGTTTATTAGATGTACTTGTCTAGTGTTTACAATATAAATAGAGGACAAAACACACATCACAACAAGAGAGACAACAAAACACTACATAAAGAGAGACCTAAGACAACAACATAGCAAGGCAGCAACACATGACAACACAGCATGGTAGCAACATAACATGACAACTACATGGTAGCAGCACAAAACATGGTACAAACATTATTGGGCACAGACAACAGTTCAAAGGTCAAGAAGGTAGAGGTAGAGGTAGAGTTTAATTGGTTCCATTGTTCCAGGCAAGCACAATCAAGCGCAGCTAAAGTATTGCTGGTCTGCTGGTCATCCGACCTGGCAGTGGTCCCCTTGAACAATAAGCTCAGTATCAGTCTATTGGAGGTGCCCAAGAAAGCAAAGGTAACCTGCCTAAATGACTACTGCCCCGTGGCACTCACGTCGGAAGCCATGAAGTGCTTCGAAAGGCTGGTCATGGCTCACATCAACAGCATCATCTCAGAAACTGATTCACATACCGGCCAAAACAGATCCACAGATGACGCAATCTCAATCGCACTCCACACTGCCCATTCCTACCTGGCCAAAGGAACATCTATGTGAGAATGATGTTCATTGACTACAGCTCAGTGTTCAACACCATAGTGCCCTCACAGCTCATCAATAAGCTAAGGACCCTGGGACTAAACAACTCCCTCTGCAACTGGATCCTGGACTTCCTAAAGGGCCGCCCCCAAGTGGTAAGAGTAGGCAACAACACCCTCAACACCAGGGCCCCTCAGGGGTGCATGCTCAGCCCCCTCCTGTACTCCCTGTTCACCCATGACTGCGTGGCCATGCATGCCTCCAACTCAATCATCACGTTTGCAGATGACACAACAGTTCTGGGCTTGATTATCAACAACGACGAGACAGCCTACAGGGAGGAGGTGAGGGCACTCGGAGTGTGGTGTCAGGAAAACAACCTCTCACTCAACATCAACAAAACAAAGGAGATGATTGTGGACTTCAGGAAACAGCAGAGGGAGCACCCCCCTATCAACATCGACGGGACAAAAGTGGAGAATGTGGAAAGTTTTAAGTTCCTCGGGGTACACAGCACGGACAAACTGAAATGGTACACCCACACAGACAGTGTGGTGAAGAAGGCGCAACAGCGTCTCTTCAACCTCACATTTACATTTACATTTAAGTCATTTAGCAGACGCTCTTATCCAGAGCGACTTACCTCAGGAGGCTGAAGAAATTTGGCTTGTCACCTAAAACCCTCACAAGACCAAGAGTGTGCAAAGCTGTCATCAAGGCAAAGGGTGGCTACTTTGAAGAATCTCAAATATAAAATATATTTTGATTTGTTTAATGGAACCGCTGTGTCAGATTTCAAAAAAACTTTACGGAAAAAGCATAATCTGAGTACGTACGGCGCTCAGAGCCCAATTCAGCCAAAGAAATATCCGCCATGTTGGAGTCAACGGAAGTTAGAAATAACATTATAAATATTCACTTACCTTTGATAATCTTCATCAGAATGCACTCCCATGAATCCCAGTTGGACAATAAATAACTGATTTGTTCCATAAAGTTCCATAAGTCCATCATTTATGTCCAAATAGCCACTTGTTGTTAGCGTGTTCAGCCCAGTAATCCATCTTCATGAGGCGCGAGCACTACGTCCATACAAAAACTCGAAAAGTTCCGTTACAGGTCGTAGAAACATGTCAAACGATGTATGGAATCAATCTTTAGGATGTTTTTAACATAAAACTTCAATATTGTTCCAACCAAAGAATTCCATTGTCTGTAGAAAAGCACTGGAACGAGAGCTAACTCTGTCGGGAGCGCGCGTCACGAGCCTGAGACACTGAGACACACTGCCAGACCCATGCCTCATTCAGCTCCCATTCCCCCCTCCTTTATAGCAGAAGCCTGAAACAAGTTTCTAAAGATGGTTGACATCTGGTGGAAGCCTTAGGAAGTGCAACTTGACCCATAGACACTGTATATTCGGTAGGCCAAGCTTTGAAAAACTACAAACCTCAGATCGCCCACTTCCTTGTTGGATTTTTCTCAGGGTTTTGACTGCCATATGAGTTATGTTATACTCGCAGACATCATTCAAACAGTTTTAGAAACTTCAGAGTGTTTTCTATCCAATACTACTAATAATATGCATATATTAGCATCTGGGACTGAGTAGGAGGCAGTTCACTCTGGGCACGCAATTCATCCAAAAGTGAAAATGCTGCCCCCTATCCCAAACAGGTTAATCAGGATATGTTAAGCATCTTTTACTTTCTGACTTATTATATGTTGGTTTATATATTTTGGATTTGAGATCAGATGATGAATTTGAGGCAATAGTACAGAAGGTCACCTTTTATTTGAGGGTATTTTTCTACATATTGGTTTTACATGTCAGTTTTACCAGCACTTCATGTCCCATCTGAAGAAGTCATAAGTATTTGGACCAATTGACTTATAGTGTATCTATTTTGTCCCATATCCATTTCACGCAATGACTGCATAAAGCTTGCTACTCTACAAATTTGTTGGATCCATTTGCAGTGTGTTTTAGATAAGTTTTGTGTCATGTCTTGTCCAATGGTAACAGACTAATGTTTATTTTTTTTCCCGTTGTAATAGCTGTCGCTCTCCTCATCCTCAGATGAGGTGAGGAGAGAAGGATCTTCGGACCAAAATGCGGAGTCAGGGAAATAAGCCATTTTTATTACAAATACGACGTAGACTAAACAAAACAAAACACTTTCAAAACTTACAAAATAACAAAACGATGTTGACGCAACCTGAACATAAACTTACATAGACAAACGTAAACTCACGAACAGGAACGGACATCGAAACATAACGAACAGCCAAACAGCTCCGAAAGTGAATAACATCGATAACGACACGAAGACATCACAGGAGACAATCACCCACAAACACACAGTGATAATGCCCTACCTAAATATGACTCTTGATTAGAGGAAAATGCAAACCACCTGCCTCTAATCAAGAGCCATACCAGGCAAACCGAAACCAACATAGAAACAGGTAACATAGACTGCCCACCCAAAACACATGCCCTGACCATAAACACATAAAAACTAACATAAATAGGTCAGGACTGTTACAGTACCCCCCCCCCAAGGTGCGAACGCCGGGCGCACCAGCACAAAGTCCAGGGGAGGGTCCGGGTGGGCAGTTGACCACGGTGGTGGTTCCGGTTCAGGACGCTGTCCCCGCACCACCATAGTCACTCCCCTCTTCTTTCTACCCCTTCTAATGCCCACCCTAACACTACCTTCCCCTAAATGAACAGCTAGCACCAGGACAAGGGGCAGCACCGGGACAAGGGGTAGCACCGGGACAAGGGGCAGCACCAGGATAAGGACCATCACTGGAATAAGGGGCAGCACCGGGACAAGGGGCAGCACCGGGACAAGGGGCAGCACCGGGACAAGGGGCAGCACCGGGACAAGGGGCAGCACCGGGACAAGGGGCAGCACCGGGACAAGGGGCAGCACCGGGACAAGGGGCAGCACCGGGACAAGGGGCAGCACCGGGACAAGGGGCAGCACCGGGACAAGGGGCAGATCCCGGCTGAAGGACTCTGGCAGGTCCTGTTTGGACGGCTCTGGCAGGTCCATGCTGGCTGACGGCTCTCGACGCTCATGGCAGGCTGACGGCTCTCGACGCTCATGGCAGGCTGACGGCTCTCGACGCTCATGGCAGGCTGACGGCTCTCGACGCTCATGGCAGGCTGACGGCTCTCGACGCTCATGGCAGGCTGACGGCTCTCGACGCTCATGGCAGGCTGACGGCTCTCGACGCTCATGGCAGGCTGACGGCTCTCGACGCTCATGGCAGGCTGACGGCTCACGACGCTCATGGCGCTCTGACGGCTCTGGCTGCTCATGGCTCTCTGACGGCTCTGGCTGCTCATGGCTCACTGACGGCTCTGGCTGCTCATGGCTCTTTGACGGCTCTGGCTGCTCATGGCGCTCTGACGGCTCTGGCTGCTCATGGCTCGCTGGCGGCTCTGGCAGATCCTGTCTGGTTGGCGGCTCTGGCAGATCCTGTCTGGTTGGCGGCTCTGGCAGATTCTGTCTGTTTGGCGGCTCTGGCAGATCCTGTCTGGTTGGCGGCTCTGGCAGATCCTGTCTGGCTGACGGCTCTAGCGGCTCCTGTCTGGCTGATGGCTCTAGCGGCTCCTGTCTGGCTGACGGCTCTGTAGGCTCATGGCAGACGGGCGGCTTTGCAGGCTCATGGCAGACGGGCGGCTTTGCAGGCTCCTGGCAGACGGATGGCTCAGATGGCGCTGGGGAGACGGATGGCTCAGATGGCGCTGAGGAGACAGATGGCTCAGATGGCGCTGGGGAGACGGATGGCTCAGATGGCGCTGGGGAGACGGATGGCTCTGGCCGGATATGGCGCACTGTAGACCTGGTGCGTGGTGCCGGAACTGGAGGCACCGTGCTAATGATAAGCACCTTCCTACTAGTGCGGGGAGCAGAGACAGGGCACACTGAACTCTCAAAGCGTACTCTATACCTGGTGCGTGGTACCGGCACTGGTGGCACCTGACTGAGGGCACGCACCTCAGGACTAGTACGGGGAGAAGTGACAGTGTGTACAGGACTTGGGAGACGCACAGGTGGCTTAGTGCGTGGGGCCGGAACTGGAGGCACCGAACTGGATACACGCACTATAGGGAGAGTGCGTGGAGGAGGAACAGGGCTCTGGAAATGCACTGGTAGCCTAGTGCGTAATATAGGCACTGTAGGTACTAGGCTGGGGCGGGGAGGTGGCGCCGGAAATACCGGACCGTGCAGGCGTACTGGCTCTCTTGAGCATTGAGCCTGCCCAACCTTACCTGGTTGAATGCTCCCGGTCGCCCTGCCAGTGCGGCGAGGTGGAATAGCCCGCACTGGGCTATGCAGGCGAACCGGGGAAACCATGCGTAAGGCAGGTGCCATGTATGCCGGCCCGAGGAGACGCACTGGAGACCAGACGCGTTGAGCCGGCCTCATGACACCTGGCTCAATGCCCAATCTAGCCCTACCAGTGCGGGGAGGTGGAATAACCCGCACTGGGCTATGCACACGTACAGGAGACACCGTGCGCTCTACTGCGTAACACGGTGTCTGCCCGTACTCCCGCTCTCCACGGTTAGCCTGGGAAGTGGGCGCAGGTCTCCTACCTGCCCTTGGCCCACAACCCCTTAGCCCCCCCCCCAAGAAATTTTTGGGAGTTACTCACGGGCTTTTCGGGCTTCCGTGCAAGACGTGTCCCCTCATAATTCCGGTTACGAGCTTGAATCTCCGGCTTCCATCCACGTCTCCTAGCTGCCTCCTCATACCAGCGCTCCTGGGCTGTGGCTGCCTCACTCTTCTCACGAGAGCAGCGATTTCCTCCAGTTTGCGCCCAGGGTCCTCTACCAGACAGGATCTCCTCCCAAGTCCAAAAGTCCTTGTTGCTCCGTCGAGCATTTTTCCCATACCGCTTGGTCTCTGTATTTTGGTGGGTGATTCTGTAATAGCTGTCGCTCTCCTCATCCTCAGATGAGGTGAGGAGAGAAGGATCTTCGGACCAAAATGCGGAGTCAGGGAAATAAGCCATTTTTATTACAAATACGACGTAGACTAAACAAAACAAAACACTTTCAAAACTTACAAAATAACAAAACGATGTTGACGCAACCTGAACATAAACTTACATAGACAAACGTAAACTCACGAACAGGAACGGACATCGAAACATAACGAACAGCCAAACAGCTCCGAAAGTGAATAACATCGATAACGACACGAAGACATCACAGGAGACAATCACCCACAAACACACAGTGATAATGCCCTACCTAAATATGACTCTTGATTAGAGGAAAATGCAAACCACCTGCCTCTAATCAAGAGCCATACCAGGCAAACCGAAACCAACATAGAAACAGGTAACATAGACTGCCCACCCAAAACACATGCCCTGACCATAAACACATAAAAACTAACATAAATAGGTCAGGACTGTTACACCCGTACTGTGATGGTTGGCTGTATCTTTAGAAGCTAGTTGGTCTTCTTCATAGTTGATCTATTGTACCTTGTTTTTGTTTCTACATACGTGTTTAGATGATCTCATTTTGCGTATTTCATACAAATTATCTATAGATGATGCATTAGCTGAAACAAATGACATACTGTTGGCCTATGATTGCCTAGTTCAGTGTCCACAATGTGGTCGTCAATGCTGTATATGGCATTGTCAATTAATAATCTATCACTCTGGAGTGAGAGACACTTTCATACACGTTTCTAACTCAAATTTATGGGCTCCTCGTATATTCTATAGACACACAGTGTACTAGCTCACCATTCATCTCTCTTTTAGTACTAACTCTTATGGTTTGGGTCAATGCCAGTAGGTTAACCAGCCCATCGCTATAATCAAATGGTTTGGGTCAATGCCAGTAGGTTAACCAGCCCATCGCTATAATCAAATGGTTTGGGTCAATCCCAATAGGTTAAATCCTTTCAGTCTGGAAAAACCCCAGTGCTTGATGGCATACCGTTAGAGGTATATCAAGCCTTTTTTGACATACTCAAAGCATTATTTGCTAATTTGAACTACTCCTATATAAATGGTAGTCTGTCAGGTACTTAGCAGGAAGGTCTGATTTCACTATTATTAAAACAAGGCCGAGATGGCAAATATAAAGATCAAGTCTATCTAAATAACTGGAGGCCTCTTACACTTCAATGTTGTGATGCAACAATACTAGCGAAATGCATAGCACTTAGAATGAATAAGGTTTTACCAGGTATTGTTCATCCTGATCAGACAGGTTTTTTACATGGACAATACATTGGAGATAATATACGACAACTACTAGAAATAATAGAACAACATGAAACATCTAAGAAGCCAGGCCTGGTATTTATAGCAGATTTTGAAAAGGCCTTTGATAAAGTAAGACTGGATTTTATTTATAAATGCCTGGATTGTTTAAATATCAGTGATTCTCTTTTAAAATGGGTAAAAGTAATGTATAGCAACTCCAGGTGTAAAATAGTAAATAGCGGCTACTTCTCAGAGAGTTTAGAATTGTCAAGAGGAGTTAAACAAGGGTGTCCGCTGTCACATATGCTATTCGTTGTGGCCATCAAAATGCTAGCTATTAAAATCAAATCAAATAACAACATTAGAGGATTAGAAATCCAAGACTTGAAAACAAAGGTGTCAATGACTCAAGTTTTATATTAAGTCCGCAAGCTAGTTCCCTGCAATGCCTCATTGAAGATCTAGATAACTTGTCTGGCCTCTCTGGACTAAAACTTAATTATGACAAGCGTATTGGATCTTTCAAAAAATATATTTTACTTTACCCAGCAGTTTACCTATAAAATGGGCTGACGGTGAATTAGACATACTTGGTATTCATTTAACAAAATATATAAATGAGCTCTCCACAATGAATTTCAATACAACATTTGTAAAAATAGGCAAGATCCTGCAACCGTGAAGAGGCAAATACTAAATATGGGAAGATTAGTTTTTCAAATCATATGAGCAAAAAATATTTTGCTTTGTCTGCGATGCTAAACCGGACATGATAAAGCATGCCTGTCTATATGATGAATATGAACTGGGTGGGTTGAGATTATTAAATATAAAAGCACTAAACCTCTCTCTAAAATCTTCACTTATTGGAAAGTTTAACTTGAACCTTTATTGGTTCTCAAGTAGATTACTAAGAAAAATGGCCTTTTTGCCTTTGTGCAGATTGCCACGTCCGATTTTTGATTAATTGAAAATGAAACCTTTTTCAAAGTATTTCTCTTTTTCAAACAAGCATTGCAGAGCTGGTTACAATTCCAATTCCATCCCCCTGAAGAGATAGGACAAATATACAACAAATGTTATGTTTGAACTCAAATGTCTTGGTTGATAAAATACCTATATTTATGGAAAAGATGTTTGAAAAGGGTATTTTGTTTTAACATTATATTGTAAATTGGAATGGTAGAGTTATGTCTTTCACAGAGATATCAGAATTGTACGGGAAGGTCTGTTCAATCCAAGATTACAACCAATTGATTACAGCTTTACCCCAAAAATGAAAATGGCAGGTGGCACTGGGAGGAGGTAGGGAACTGGTCTGTCTGCTCAATGTAAAGAATCAAAACTTGTGGAGGAATAAAAAATAGCATAAATAGAAAAGTATCCCTGTTTCATTTGAGGACCAGGATGTTGACAGCTGTGCCATACAGATTGCAAAATAGCTGGGAAGAGATTCTTGATGCACCGATCACATGGTGCACATGGTATGAGTTGATATAAACGATCAGTCAAAAGCTTGGACACACCTACTCATTCAAGGGTTTTTCTTTATTTTTACTATTTTCCACATTGACAAACTTTTGACTGGTACTGTACATGCTATGGCCATGAAATACTGTAATGATGCAAGTTAACATGTCCTTTACATTTTCAGTGTCTTGACACAACAGACCTCCTCTCCAGTCTGAAAGGGCACAAAATAAAAACTGCTAAACTGCTAAACACTGCTGGTTAAAAGTGATGATTATGATTGTTCCTCTGGCTCAGAGTTAAGAACATAAAACTTCAAACATGAGCAACGACAACCAGCTGCTGACGCCAATCTATATAAATAACCATATGTATACACACACGCGCACACACACACACACACACACACACACACACACACAAACACACACACACACACACACACACACACACACACACACACACACACACACACACACACACACACACACACACACACACACACACACACACACACACACACACACACACACACACACACACACACACACATACATAAGCATGAGTAATGACAACCAGCTGCTGGCACCAATATATATAAATAACCATATACACACACACACAGGGATGGGGATTGGGAGCTGAGAAATTCACTTGCAGTGAAGAATGGCTGGCCATAGGAGAATTATAGAAGTTGGATTGTCACACACAACTACACACAAACACACATACACACACACACACACGCACACACACACAGGAGAAGTGTGCAAGTCTCACCCCAGTGTCTGACTGGGAAAGAGATAATATTGTGGTCTGGATGAGGTTTGTAAAAAAAAAAATAACAGATCTGAGCTGTTACAGTATGTCTGTGTTGTGACCATGGGGGCTTGTTTATTATGCAGCTCATCTATTGTGCAGTTAAAACACATGGAAAGAAGAGAAGCAACATGCTAAGGGTTTAAAGACTTACATCTGACTGCACCATTCAACAGGAAGTCAGTTGAAGAAATCATGGAGGTCAGTTGAAGAAAACATGGAGGCCAGTTGAAGAAAACATGGAGGTCAGTTGAAGAAAACATGGAGGTCAGTTGAAGAAAACATGGAGGCCAGTTGAAGAAAACATGGAGGCCAGTTGAAGAAAACATGGAGGCCAGTTGAAGAAAACATGGAGGTCAGTTGAAGAAAACATGGAGGTCAGTTGAAGAAAACATGGAGGTCAGTTGAAGAAAACATGGAGGTCAGTTGAAGAAAACATGGAGGCCAGTTGAAGAAAACATGGAGGCCAGTTGAAGAAAACATGGAGGCCAGTTGAAGAAAACATGGGGGCCAGTTGAAGAAAACATGGAGGTCAGTTGAAGAAAACATGGAGGTCAGTTGAAGAAAACCAGTTGAAGAAAACATGGAGATCAGTTGAAGAAAACACGTAGGTCAGTTGAAGAAAACATGGAGGCCAGTTGAAGAAAACATGGAGGCCAGTTGAAGAAAAAATGGAGGTCAGTTGAAGAAAGCCAGTTGAAGAAAACATGGAGGTCAGTTGAAGAAAACATGGAGGCCAGTTGAAGAAAACATGGAGATCAGTTGAAGACAACACGTAGGTCAGTTGAAGAAAACATGGAGGCCAGTTGAAGAAAACATGGAGGTCAGTTGAAGAAAACATGGAGAACAGTTGAAGAAAACATGGAGGTCAGTTGGAGAAAACATGGAGGTCAGTTGAAGAAAACATGGAGGCCAGTTGAAGAAAACATGGAGGTCAGTTGAAGAAAGCCAGTTGAAGAAAACATGGAGGCCATTTGAAGAAAACATGGAGCCCAGTTGAAGAAAACATGGAGGTCAGTTGAAGAAAACATGGAGGCCAGTTGAAGAAAACATGGAGGCCAGTTGAAGAAAACATGGAGGTCAGTTGAAGAAAACATGGAGGTCAGTTGAAGAAAACATGGAGGTCAGTTGAAGAAAACATGGAGGCCAGTTGAAGAAAACATGGAGGCCAGTTGAAGAAAACATGGAGGCCAGTTGAAGAAAACATGGAGGCCGGTTGAAGAAAACATGGAGGTCAGTTGAAGAAAACATGGAGGTCAGTTGAAGAAAACATGGAGGCCAGTTGAAGAAAACATGGAGGCCAGTTGAAGAAAACATGTGCAAAGCACTGCTTTTAACCAGGGAAAGGTGACCGGAAACATGACCGAATACAAACAGTGTAGCTATTCCCTCCGCAAGGCAATCAAACAAGCTAAGCGTCAGTATAGAGACAAAGTAGAGTTGCAATTCAATGGCTCAGACACGAGAGGTAGGTGGCAGGGTCTACAGTCAATCACGGGTTACAAAAAGAAAACCAGCCTTCTCACATAGGTATTCCTCTTGTCCAGATGGGTTAGGGCAGTGTGCAGTGTGGTTGCGATTGCGTCGTCTGTGGACCTATTGGGCCGGTAAGCAAATTGGAGTGGGTCTAGGGTGTCAGGTAGGGTGGAGGTGATATGGTCCTTGACTAGTCTCTCAAAGCACTTCATGATGATGGAAGTGAGTGCTACGGGGCGGTAGTCGTTTAGCTCAGTTACCTTAGCTTTCTTGGGAACAGGAACAATGGTGGCCCTCTTGAAGCATGTGGGGACAGCACACGGGGATAGGGAGAGATTGAATATGTCCGTAAACACTCCAACCAGCATACTCTGAGGATGCTTAAATGTTTTACTCACGTCAACCAGGCCATGGAGAACGAGAGCTCACAGTCCTTGGGAGCGGGTAGTTTATGTGGATATCACCCGTCTAGCAGAAAAATTACAGGAGTAGCCTACCCAACGTTAGTGGAAAACATACTGGCAGAAAAGTGTATTTTTGTCTTGCCCCTGTTCTTGCCCATTTGATAATGGAGCCATTATAAATCTAAACTATTTTTACATATTAATAAAGATAGGATTTAATTGGGAATAGTCTGCCGGGTGAAAAATAAGATCACTTGATAAGAGAACAGTGTGTGCAGCCTGAGGCAAACAGAGCGAAAGCTTCTAAGGCATTTTAAAGTGTGTATCATTCAGTAAAGTTGCCAAACAACTCTAAATCTAGTTTATAGGATCTGTTTCAAAAGATCCCTTTTATGCTCAACATAGCCACTTCATATGCGCGCACTCTCATTTTTACTCAGCTAAGTTCACTTAAATTATTCTTGCTATAAAACCGTAATATTAAACAATTATAATAATAACATTCAACTTCATTACATGGTGTTGTTGTAGCCTGGGCAGGATACATTTTAAACTGGTAGCTTTTCCAGCTGCACGCCTGGGGGCTAGTGTAGTGTAGCTACCTATGATTTCGTTATCTGATAAACGTTTTTTTTTTTTTGGGCTGTGTAAATTGACTTGATATATTCCCTGCAGTATTAAGCCTAACATTGAGCTTGTGAATTATGGTTTAATATGCATAGACTTCTACTTAGTCTATAGTCTACATCTCAAGCCTGTCTGTCTTTGTTCTGTTGCGCAATTAAGCAGCTGGTGTCGTGTCACTTTACCCTGCCTTCATGTACATATCTACCTCAAATACCTTATTATTATCTATCCTGATGTCTAGTCACTTTACTCTGCCTTCATGTACATATCTACCTCAAATACCTTATTATTATCTATCCTGATGTCTAGTCACTACCCTGCCTTCACGTACATATCTACCTCAAATACCTTATTATTATCTATCCTGATGTCTAGTCACTTTACTCTGCCTTCATGTACATATCTACCTCAAATACCTTATTATTACCGATCCTGATGTCTAGTCACTTTACCCTGCCTTCATGTACATATCTACCTCAAATACCTTATTATTATCTATCCTGATGTCTAGTCACTTTACCCTGCCTTCATGTAAATATCTACCTCAAATACCTTATTATTATCTATCCTGATGCCTAGTCACTTTACCCTGCCTTCATGTACATATCTACCTCAAATACCTTATTATTATCTATCCTGATGCCTAGTCACTTTACCCTGCCTTCATGTACATATCTACCTCAAATACCTTATTATTATCTATCCTGATGTCTAGTCACTTTACCCTGCCTTCATGTACATATCTACCTCTAATACCTTATTATTATCTATCCTGATGTCTAGTCACTTTACCCTGCCTTCATGTACATATCTACCTCTAATACCTTATTATTATCTATCCTGATGCCTAGTCACTTTACCCTGCCTTCATGTACATATCTACCTCAAATACCTTATTATTATCTATCCTGATGTCTAGTCACTTTACCCTGCCTTCATGTACATATCTACCTCCACTGCCATGGCTATGCCTCTTAAATCTTGTGGAGTCCCAGGAAGAGACAGACAACGCAAACTTATGGGACACTTAATTCAACCTTTTTATCTAGCCTACTAACAGCCTATTGGATGAGAGATGCACATTGCTCTTGCTTGCTGAATGTAAAATGGGCAGCATTAAAACCTGATCCAAACGGTTGCATAATCAGGCCTAGACTGTAGACCTGTGCAGTTATTTTGGCAATGAAACAAAACAGAATGTTTGAGTGGTTTATTCAAATCCGCCGACATTACTGCAGCTCACAGCCCACGGCCAATAATTGTGTACTCACTTTATAACAATTACAAATATTCCCGTTTGCACTGTGTTGTTGTAGCCCAGGTATTATAATTGCCTTGTCTAAAAAAAATTAGGCCTAATCAATAGTGAAACTTTGCCAGAGGACTACAGAACTTTTATTTTATTTATTTATTTAACCTTTATTTAACCAGGTAGGCAAATTGAGAACACGTTCTCATTTACAATTGCGACCTGGCCAAGATAAAGCAAAGCAGTTCGACACATACAACAACACATAGTTACACATGGAGTAAAAACAAACATATAGTCAATAATACAGTGAAAAAAAATAAGTCTATATACAATGTGAGCAAGTGAGGTGAGATAAGGGAGGTGAAGGCAAACAGATATATGTATAAATAAATAAAATATAAAAAGGCCATGGAGGCGAAGTGAGTACAACACAGCAAGTAAAATAAAAACTAAAAAACACTGGAATGGTTGGTTTGCATTGGAAGAAAGTGCAAAGTAGAGACAGAAATAATGGGGTGCAAAGGAGCAAAATAAATTAATAAATAAATACAGTAGGTAAAGAGGTAGTTGTTTGGGCTAAATTGTAGATGGGTTATGTACAGGTGCAGTAATCTATGAGCTGCTCTGACAGCTGGTGCTTAAAGCTAGTGAGGGAGATAGGTGTTTCCAGTTTCAGAGATTTTTGTAGTTCGTTCCAGTCATTGGCAGCAGAGAACTGGAAGGAGAGGCGTCCAAAGGAAGAATTGGTTTTGGGGGTGACTAGAGAGATATACCTGCTGGAGCGCGTGCTACAGGTAGGTGCTGCTATGGTGACCAGCGAGCTGAGATAAGGGGGGACTTTACCTAGCAGGGTCTTGTAGATGACCTGGAACCAGTGGGTTTGGCGACGAGTATGAAGCGAGGGCCAGCCAACGAGAGTGTACAGGTCGCAGTGGTGGGTAGTATATGGGGCTTTGGTGACAAAACGGATGGCACTGTGATAGACTGCATCCAATTTATTGAGTAGGGTTTTGGAGGCTATTTTGTAAATGACATCACCGAAGTCGAGGATTGGTAGGATGGTCAGTTTTACAAGGGTATGTTTGGCAGCATGAGTAAAGGATGCTTTGTTGCGGAATAGGAAGCCAATTCTAGATTTGACTTTGGATTGGAGATGTTTGATGTGGGTCTGGAAGGAGAGTTTACAGTCTAACCAGACACCTAGTTATTTGTAGTTGTCCACATATTCTAAGTCAGAGCCGTCCAAAGTAGTGATGTTGGACAGGCGGGCAGGAGCAGGCAGCGATCGGTTGAAGAGCATGCATTTGGTTTTACTTGTATTTAAGAGCAGTTGGAGGCCACGGAAGGAGAGTTGTATGGCATTGAAGCTCGCCTGGAGGGTTGTTAACACAGTGTCAAAAGAAGGGCCAGAAGTATACAGAATAGTGTCGTCTGCGTAGAGGTGGATCAGAGAATCACCAGCAGCAAGAGCGACATCATTGATGTAAACAGAGAAGAGAGTCGGTCCAAGAATTGAACCCTGTGGCACCCCCATAGAGACTGCCAGAGGCCCGGACAACAGACCCTCCGATCTGACACACTGAACTCTATCAGAGAAGTAGTTGGTGAACCAGGCGAGGCAATCATTAGAGAAACCAAGGCTGTCGAGTCTGCCAATGAGGATGTGGTGATTGACAGAGTCAAAAGCCTTGGCCAGGTCAATGAATACGGCTGCACAGTATTGTTTCCTATCGATGGCGGTTACGATATCGTTTATGACCTTGAGCGTGGCTGAGGTGCACCCATGACCAGCTCTGAAACCAGATTGCATAGCGGAGAAGGTGTGGTGTGATTCGAAATGGTCGGTAATCTGTTTGTTGACTTGGCTTTCGAAGACCTTAGAAAGGCAGGGTAGGATAGATATAGGTCTGTAGCAGTTAGGGTCAAGGGTGTCTCCCCCTTTGAAGAGGGGGATAACCGCAGCTGCTTTCCAATCTTTGGGGATCTCAGACGACACGAAAGAGAGGTTGAAGAGGCTAGTAATAGGGGTGGCAACAATTTCAGCAGATAGTTTTAGAAAGAAAGGGTCCAGATTATCTAGCCCGGCTGATTTGTAAGGGTCCAGATTTTGCAGCTCATTAAGAACATCAGCTGACTGTATTTGGGAGAAAGAGAAATGGGGAAGGCTTGGGCGAGTAGCAGAGGGGAGGGCAGTGCTGTTGTCCGGGGTAGGGGTAGCCAGGTGGAAAGCATGGCCAGCCGTAGAAAAATGCTTATTGAAATTCTCAATTATAATGGATTTGTCAGTGGTGACAGTGTTTCCTATCTTCAGAGCGGTTGGAAGCTGGGAGGAGGTGTTCTTATTCTCCATGGACTTTACGGTGTCCCAGAACTTTTTTGAATTTGTGTTGCAGGAAGCAAATTTCTGCTTGAAAAAGCTAGCCTTGGCTGTTCTAACTGCCTGTGTATATTGGTTTCTGGCTTCCCTGAAAAGTTGCATATCACGGGGGCTGTTCGATGCTAATGCAGAACGCCATAGGATGTTTTTCTGATGGTTAAGGGCAGTCAGGTCAGGAGAGAACCAAGGGCTATATCTGTTCCTGGTTCTAAATTTCTTGAATGGGGGATGCTTATTCAAGATGGTGAGGAAGGCATTTTTAAAAAATGACCAGGCATCCTCTACTGACGGGATGAGATCAATATCCTTCCAGGATATCCCGGCCAGGTCGATTAGGAAGGCCTGCTCGCTGAAGTGTTTCAGGGAGCGTTTGACAGTGATGAGTGGAGGTCGTTTGACCGCTGACCCATTACGGATGCAGGCAATGAGGCAGTGATCGCTGAGATCTTGGTTGAAAACAGCAGAGGTGTATTTGGAGGGCAAGTTTGTTAGGATGATATCTATGAGGGTACCCGTGTTTACGGAATTGGGGTGGTACCTGGTAGGTTCATTGATAATTTGTGTGAGATTGAGGGCATCAAGCTTAGATTGTAGGGTGGCTGGGGTGTTGAGCATGTTCAAATTTAGGTCGCCTAGCAGCACGAGCTCTGAAGATAGATGGGGTGCAATCAGTTCACATATAGTGTCCAGAGCACAGCTGGGGGCAGAGGGTGGTCTATAGCAGGCGGCAACGGTGAGAGACTTGTTTTTAGAGAGGTGGATTTTTAAAAGTAGAAGTTCAAATTGTTTGGGAACAGACCTGGATAGTATAACAGAACTCTGCAGGCAGTCTTTGCAGTAGATTGCAACACCGCCCCCTTTGGCCGTTCTATCTTGTCTGAAAATATTGTAATTGGGGATAAAAATGTCTGAATTTTTGGTGGTCTTTCTAAGCCAGGATTCAGACACGGCTAAAACATCCGGGTTGGTAGAGTGTGCTAAAGCAGTGAACAAAACAAACTTAGGGAGGAGGCTTCTAATGTTAACATGCATGAAGCCAAGGCTATTACGGTTACAGAAGTCATCAAAAGAGAGCGCCTGGGGAATAGGAGTGGAGCCAGGTACTGCAGGGCCTGGATTCACCTCTACATCACCAGAGGAACAGAGGAGAAGTAGGATAATGGTACGGCTAAAAGCTATGAGAATTGGTCGCCTAGAGCTACTAGAGCAGAGAGTAAAAGGACGTTTCTGGGGGCGATAAAATAGTTTAAAGGAATAATGTACAGACAAAGGTATGGTAGGATGTGAATACAGTGGAGGTAAACCTAGGTATTGAGTGATGATGAGAGAGATCTTGTCTCTAGAAACATCATTGAAACCAGGTGATGTCATCGCATATGTGGGTGGTGGAACTGATAGGTTGGATATGGTATAGAGAGCAGGGCTAGAATCTCTACAGTGAAATAAGCCAATAAACACTAACCAGAACAGCAATGGACAAGGCATATTTACATTAAGGAGAGGCATGCTTAATCGAGTGATCAGTAAGGGTCCAGTGAGTAGAGGTTGGTTGGGGTCGTGGCGATCCAGACAGCTGGCCGGGTATATGGCTATCGGTAGCAGCATAGGATGGAGGTCTGTTTGTAGATACCTCGTGCGTTTCCGTCGGTAGGTTCCGTGTAGTGGGGTTTTGTTCAGATAGCAGCCGATAGGACAGCTAACGATTAGCGGGCCTCAGGTGAGCGTTCAGGTAACGTCGGGACGGATTTGCCGGTTGGATAAATCCCTCGGGCAGATAACGTCGGCAGAACGTTCCAGAACTGGAGGAACGCACTAGAGATTTGCCATTTAATTTATCTGTGAACATTTTTCTTGCACTTTGACAGGTATATCTTTTTCTTATAGCTTTAATACTTTAGCTAATGAATGGCCTAATATTTAGATAATATTTTGCTTCTTACTTCCGCTACACATCTCAAACCTCTCTCTTCCAGCTGTTGCCGTGCGCTACAGGCTACAGGCTGCACAAGCCTCTCGGCAAATAGACCATTCCTCATCTCGTGAAAAAACCCAGGAACGCTATAGGCTAGAAAATCTGGGCAGCTAGTCTTACAACAGCTCCACTCTACAGACCTACGCTGGGCAAGATATATGTGTATGAGAGGGAGTACACACACACACACACGCACGCACACACACACACACACACACACACACACACACACACACACACACACACACACACACACACACACACACACACACACACACACACACACACACACACACACACACACACACACACACACACACACACACACACACACACACACACACACACACATAATATCTACTCTTACAGTCTGTCAACAGTGGTGAGGTATGTGTTGCAGTGGTATCATGAACACATGCCACACACACTTGGTGATAGTATTCATATCTTTATCAGTATCCCCCATACTGCCCTGCTCTGCTGATGCAGAGGTATGTGTTTAAGTATCATGAACACACACACACACACCTAAACGTATACATCTATGTAATGTGCTGGGGCCTCGCTGTGTAAACTCCCACAGCCGGCTCGCTGTGGTGAGGTATGTGAAAGCATTACAAGCTTGCAGCACCCCCTACTTACACTCTCGCTCTCTCTCTCTCTGCAGCTGCTGTTTTTGCCCTGTGGATACTGCCATGTCTTGCCCCATGAGTAAACCCATGCATGCAGCAGGTATGTGTGGTACGCTGCTTGTCCACGCGGGGGGGGGGGGGGGGGGGGGGGGGGGCAAGGCACAGAGGTCAAGGCACAGAGGGGTCAAACAGTCAGCCGTTGGAACGTCTCGGCTGAAACAGAGCTTGAGGGCAGGTGTCTACGTTTTCAGTTAAGTTGTCACTTTCCTCAAACGGCTGTTCACCTTTTAGTCTACGTGGTCTTTACTGTAATAATGACTTTGCCTACGTGGCTAACTAAACGTTCAATCGCTTAATCTTAAATCCCAACTGTGTCAGAAGTTGATTGGGGTGGCTTCCTCCTATCACGAGGTTAGACCCTTGTCTCTCTGTGTCTCTCTGTGTCTCTCTGTGTCTCTCTGTGTCTCTCTGTGTCTCTCTGTGTCTCTCTGTGTCTCTCTGTGTCTCTCTGTCTGTGGTGTAAATGACCACGGCAGCATGGTTTCTAATCTGACAGAGGAGGGCAAGAGTTGGTCCGTGTTTGATTCTTATGGCGTCAAATCATCCTCTAAAAAGTCCCTTTGCGTGTGAGATAGCGCCGTCGAGCAAGATGAAAAATCATTGCGCGAACAAACATTGAGTCGAGAGCATAGAGGATGAGTGCCACGAAAGCACAAACCAGAGGAGCGTGCAAAAAAAATTTGGTCGAGCAAAGGATGTGTCCCGCGAGCAACAGGCCAAATTTGAGAGCAAGTGTGACTTTGGGGGCGAGCAGAATATAAATGCTGCAGATCAACAACAAAAAAATGTAGAAATAAAATATATATATACAAAGAAACATTTAGAAATAAAATATATATATACAAAGAAACATTGTTCAAATGTGAAAAATATATATTTTGAAAACAACATTTTCCACCAACTATAGGCACGTCTGTGTAAAGTTTTCACTCTAAATTTCTCAAGTTGTTCTTCTCTCAAGTCTTTGGGTTTCAAAGGTAAGAATCACACCTGGCCGTGATTGGAGAGTCCTATAGTTGCGGCGCACGATTGGCCCAGCGTCGTCCTGGTATGGCCGGGTTAGGCCGTCATTGTAAATAAAAATGTGTTTTTAACTGACTTGCCTAGTTAAATAAAGGTTAAATAAAAAATGTATAACTTTAAATACATAAAATAAACATTTAATTGAACAAAAAAAAAAATTGTTTTATAGTAATTGTCTGATTGGGAACTACCATTGTCTATCAAATAACAGTGTCAAATTATTTCAATTTGGAAGTTTTATTGAGTACAGGCTGTAATACAGGAGCCAAATCGCATAGAGAGTCTCATCACATCAGGTGTTATCATCGAGCCAGAGCCATCTGTGGAAAGACATCCGATGTTACCATCGAGCCAGAGCCATCTGTGGAAAGAGGAGTCTCATTACATCAGGTGTTATCATCGAGCCAGAGCCATCTGTGGAAAGAGGAGTCCCATCACATCCGATGTTACCATCAAACCAGAGCCATCTGTGGAAAGACATCCGATGTTACCATCGAGCCAGAGCCATCTGTGGAAAGAGGAGTCTCATCACATCCGATGTTACCGTCGAGCCAGAGCCTTCTGTGGAAAGAGGAGTCTCACCACATCCGGTGTTACCATCGAGCCAGAGCCTTTGAGGGGAGGAACCTTGCAGTATTAAAATGTGTTTTAGAAGGAAGGGGGTTTTAGAAGGAGACACAGAAAAAGGATGCAATGATTCAAGGAAAGATAAATTAGCACAGAGCTGTTGCATGTTTGCCTCAATATTGAACGGCAGACGTCACTATGTGGGACTGAGCAGAGGTGTACAATCCACGCCATTCGTCAGTATTATTGAGCCAGAAGAAAACCTTCTTTAGACCTTTAGGTGAGAAACACATTAAATGAACATAAAAGTATGTCTAAGGGTGTGTATAAGCAGCCAAACACGACTGTTTGGAGTGCGGTGCCGTACCTTCAGCTCCCTGGTGCAGCAGAGCTGACACGCTAATGAGGAACTTGCGGTAGATGTCTGTGGAGGGGGTCTTCACCATGCTCTGGTTGTGCTCCAGACAGCAGTAATGCTGGGATGTGTCCCAGGCTCTGTTGGTGACCACATCCCCCTCCCTCAGAACCAGTGAAGATATCCAGCTTCTTACAGTGGGGCAGAAAGATACAGGAGATGGAATTACAATTTTAGAGTCGAAGGGCTGAATCCCAATAGCTCAAAATGTTATGCAAGTCTCTTGTGTCTAGGGTTAGGGGTTAGGGTTAGTTGCATATACAACCCATTAAAGTGATCCAGGGTGGAATATAAACCAGGGTTTGGGAGGTCAGCATTCAACATCATAGTGCCCACAAAGCTCATCACCTAGCTAAGGACTCTGGGACTAAACACCTCCCTCTGCAACTGGATCCTAGACTTCCTGACGGGCCGCCCCCAGGTGGTAAGAGTAGGCAACAACACGTCTGCCACGCTGATCCTTAACACTGGGGCCCCTCAGGGGTGTGTACTTAGTCCCCTTCTGTATTCCCTGTTCACCCACGACTGCGTGGCCAAACACGACTCCAACACCATCATTAAGTTTGCTGACGACACAACAGTGGCAGGCCTGATCACCAACAACGATGAGACGGCCTATAGAGAGGAGGTCAGAGAACTGGCAGTGTGGTGCCAGGGCAACAACTTCTCCCTCAACGTGTTTGGCCCACAGGAAAAGGTGGGCCAAACAGGCCCCCATTAACATCGACGGGGCTGTATTGGAGCGGGTCAAGAGTTTCAAGTTCCTTGGTGTCCACATCACCAACGAACTATCATGATCCAAACATACCAAGACAGTCGTGAAGAGGGCACGACAAAACCTTTTCCCCCTCAGGAGACTGAAAAGATTTGGCATGGGTCCCCAGATCCTCAAAAGCTTCTACAGCTGCATCATCGAGAGCATCCTGACCGGCTGCATCACCACCTGGTATGGCAACTGACCGTAAGGCATCTGACCGTAAGGCGCTACAGAGGGTAGTGCGAATGGCCCAGTACATCACTGGGGCCAAGCTTCCTGCCATCCAGGACCTATATAATAGACGGTGTCAGAGGAAAGCCCATAAAACTGTCAGAGACTCCAGTCACCCAAGTTTTAGACTGTTTTCTCTGCTACCACACGGCAAGCGGTACCAGAGCGTCAAGTCTAGGACCAAAAGGCTCCTCAACAGCTTCTACCCCCCAAGCCATAAGACTGCTGAACAATTAATCAAATGGCCACCGGACTATTTAGATTGACCCCCCCCCCCCCCCCCTCCCTTTTGTACACTGCTGCTACTCGCTGTTTGTTTATTACCTATGCATAGTCACTTTGTCCCCTCCTACATGTACAGATTACCTCAACTAGCCTGTACCCCTGCACACTGACTCGGTACCGGTGCCCCCTGTATATAACCTCGTTATTGTTATTCTTATTGTGTTACTTTTAATTATTACTTTTTATTTTAGCCTACTTGGTAAATATTTTCTTCTTCTTGAACTGCACTTTTGGTTAAGGGCTTGTAAGTAAGCATTTCATGGTAAAGTCTACACTTGTTGTATTCGGCACATGTGGCAAATAAAGTTTGATTTGATTTGAGTAAATGATGACATGTAACCAGTTACATGTAATTTAATTACAACAAAAACTAACTGTACCTGGTTACATTACCAGCTGAAATATTAATAATCAGATTACAGATACTTTTGAAAAAATAGATGATTACTTCTTGAATTACTTTTAAATTCAGAAAGGATGTTTACAAAATAATACACCAATTCAGCATTGAAAAAATGTGCAGGTTTAAATTTGTACCAACTGAGCGAGTCTGGCCAAAAGTCAGAGACCACTATGACGTGTTTCTTTTTTGTCTTCCTCTAATACCTCTTAAGGGGAAAGTAATCCAAAATTAACTGAAAGTAATCAGATTAAGTAACTGAGTTTGTGTAATCCAAAAGTTATGTTACTGATTACACATTTTAAACAGGTAACTAGTAACTGTAATGGATTACATTTAGAAAGTAACCTACCCAATCCTTATATCATCTGGTTGTCGTCATCGGACATGGTGTTGACACAGTGGCTGTTTTGTTGAGATTACACTGGGATTCATCCCTGTCATCAACACCTCCGACCACTGGTCCAATAACTACGCCAACAAAAAAAGGTACATAGACATTATTTGATACCCCTGGTCAGGATTCCACTGAGGTGGAGGGATACATGCGTACCGAGTTGTGTAAGGCACAAGACGAGTTAAGGAACACTCATGACTCCAGAAGAAAGTTCCATCAAGGTCCAAGGTGACTCACAGGTTCCAAACTTGGCGTCCTCTGCCTCGTATCTCAAAGTATACAGTTAGCGATTTACGTTATTGGCTATTTAGTTTGGATCTATCTCGGCATTCCCTCACCCGATCTCAATCAAGGGCCTCTTCCCCAGCGAGGGCCATCCCTGTCTGTTCTTACCCTGCCTCTCCCTCCTCTGCCACTCCCTCCGTCATGCTGGTCTTCCAAGTCCTACTTCTCTAATAAACCCCTCGTTAAC
>NC_074691.1:39929048-39955599 GCF_029448725.1 Salvelinus fontinalis | reverse complement strand
ATATCTCTCTCTTTCTCTCTCTGTCTCTCTCTCTCTCTGTCTCTGTCTCTCTGTCTCTCTCTCTGTCATTGTGCATCTGTCACAGGTCCATTTGCTACCAGATAAATCTAATAGGAAAAGCACTCAGATCCTGGGGCAGCCAACTGACAGTATTATAGCACTGGGATAGCCAATTACCAGTAGTATAGCACTGGTACAGCCAGCTGCCAGTAGAATAGCACTCAGAGTCAGTTAGGGCCAAGCCAGAGTGCTACTCATTGACGAACAGGGTTCCCGAACACCCCATGCTGGCCCAGTGTTCAATGGAATTTACTGAGTGATGGAATTAGTACAGATGGAATTAGTACAGATGGACAGGCTCATGTTTTGTTGGACTATAACGTCTACCAATCAACTACTGTGACTCCCCATCTCCACCAATCAAGTACTGTGACTCCCCATCTCCACCAATCAAGTACTGTGACTCCCCATCTCCACCAATCAACTACTGTGACTCCCCATCTCCACCAATCAAGTACTGTGACTCCCCATCTCCACCAATCAACTACTGTGACTACCCATCTCCACCAATCAACTACTGTGACTACCCATCTCCACCCATCAAGTACTGTGACTACCCATCTCCACCAATCAAGTACTGTGACTACCCATCTCCACCAATCAACTACTGTGACTACCCATCTCCACCAATCAACTACTGTGACTACCCATCTCCACCAATCAACTACTGTGACTACCCATCTCCACCAATCAACTACTGTGTGTGAATATTCTCTATCTTTATTTGTCTTGTCTCTTGTTTTTCAGAAAAAGCATTCTGTTTTGGTCGCATTTGAAGTACAAACTGATTCTCATTATTTGTTTTGTTGCAGGGATACGATAAGGCATCATTTTACATTTTCTAGTGGCTCCGTATCCAGTTAACATAGTCTGAGGTTGATTTTTTAGAGCAATCATTTCAGTAGTCTGTTAAGGTTAGTTATAGAGCAGGGCCGGGCCAAATAGGAAAATCACAACTATTATTATATTTTACTAGAAGGCTTGTTGCCATGGGATCACCAACCAAATGGTAATACTGTATGCCCATGCAGCTGGTGTTATTACACAAAGGAGTTTTGTTTGGTTGGTATCTAAAATTTTGTTTTTGTTAATCCCTGGCCCCTGTGGTTGAGTCATCCCTGGCCCCTGTGGTTGAGTCATGCCCTGGCCCCTGTGGTTGAGTCATGCCCTGGCCCCTGTGGTTGAGTCATGCCCTGGCCCCTGTGGTTGAGTCATGCCCTGGCCCCTGTGGTTGAGTCATGCCCTGGCCCCTGTGGTTGAGTCATGCCCTGGCCCCTGTGGTTGAGTCATGCCCTGGCCCCTGTGGTTGAGTCATGCCCTGGCCCCTGTGGTTGAGTCATGCCCTGGCCCCTGTGGTTGAGTCATGCCCTGGCCCCTGTGGTTGAGTCATGCCCTGGCCCCTGTGGTTGAGTCATGCCCTGGCCCCTGTGGTTGAGTCATGCCCTGGCCCCTGTGGTTGAGTCATGCCCTGGCCCCTGTGGTTGAGTCATGCCCTGGCCCCTGTGGTTGAGTCATGCCCTGGCCCCTGTGGTTGAGTCATGCCCTGGCCCCTGTGGTTGAGTCATGCCCTGGCCCCTGTGGTTGAGTCATGCCCTGGCCCCTGTGGTTGAGTCATGCCCTGGCCCCTGTGGTTGAGTCATGCCCTGGCCCCTGTGGTTGAGTCATGCCTTGGCCCCTGTGGTTGAGACATGCCCTGGCCCCTGTGGTCGAGTCATGCCCAGGCCCCTGTGGTTGAGTCATGCCTTGGCCCCTGTGGTTGAGACATGCCCTGGCCCCTGTGGTTGAGTCATGCCCAGGCCCCTGTGGTTGAGTCATGCCCAGGCCCCTGTGGTTGAGTCATGCCCAGGCCCCTGTGGTTGAGTCATGCCCAGGCCCCTGTGGTTGAGTCATGCCCTGGCCCCTGTGGTTGAGTCATGCCTTGGCCCATGTGGTTGAGTCATGCCCTGGCCCCTGTGGTTGAGTCATGCCCTGGCCCCTGGGGTTGAATCATGCATTAATTATCCTAACCTGCTGCATGAGTTCTTCTAACCTGCCAAGTTAAATATCTGAGTTCTCCAAACCTGCCAAGTTAATTATCTGAGTTCTCCAAACCTGCCAAGTTAATTATCTGAGTTCTCCAAACCTGCCAAGTTAATTATCTGAGTTCTCCAAACCTGCCAAGTTAATTATCTGAGTTCTCCTAATCTGCTACGAAAGTCACTTCTGCTAGTCAAAACCGGACATTCTTGGAACATTCTTGGTTTCCACTAATGAGATACAGCGCTCTGTGAGTTATGATCAATCATGGGTGTAATGATTTCACTGAGCCGTGTGTGTGCGTGTGTGCGTGTGCGTGTGCGTGTGCGTGTGCGTGTGCGTGTGCGTGTGTGTGTGTGTGTGTGTGTGTGTGTAAAGCAGCAGTTATAACGGAGCTTTGGCTCTGTCAAGTCAACTACTGGACCTACTTGCTCTAAACTTTAGATTGACAGTGGAGAGTTATTTAACAGGACATATTCCTGCCCCACCATGTGGGTAGTTATCTAACTATAGCATGCATGGTGGCCTATGAGGGATTCTAGTATTCTCTACAGTAGGCTACATTACAGTATGTCATAGATGCTGTTAGTGAGGATGAGCTTGGGTGTCTGCCTACAGTAGAAGGCAGAAGGTGTCTGCCTGACTGTGTGTGTGTGTGTGTGTGTGCGTTTTCATGTGGTTGTGTGTGTGCATATTTCTCTGTGTGTGGTTGCCGTCAACTTTATAACATCTGTTAATATCTACTAACAAAACTTAAATGATCTCTGGTTTTAGGGCCAAATAATGTCCTCATTTCTCTGTTAGAGTATACAGGGCATTCAAAGTATTTAGACCCCAGTACTTTCTACACATTTTGTTCGGTTACAGCCTTATTCTAAAATGGATTACATCGTTTTTCCCCCGTCATCAATCTACACACAACACCCCATAATGATGAAGTGAAAACAGGTTTTTAGAAATGTTTGCAAATTTATAAAAAATAAATAAATGGATACCTTATTTACATAAGTATTCAGACCCTTTGCTACGAGACTTGAAATTAAGCTCAGGTGCATCCTGTTTCCATTGATCATCCTTGAGATGTTTCTACAACTTGAGTAAGTAAAAGGCACATGACAGTCTGCTTGGAGTTTGCCAAAAGGCAACTAAAGACTCTCAGACCATGAGAAACGAGTCTCTGATCTGATGAAATCAAGATTGAACTCTTTGGCCTGAATGCCAAGCGTCACATCTGGAGGAAACCTGGCACCATCCCTACGGTGAAGCATGGTGGTGGCAGCATCATGCTGTGGGGATGTTTTTTAGCAGGAGGGACTGGGTGACTAGCCAGGATTGAAGGAGAAATTAATGGAGCAAAGTACAGAGAGATACATGATGAAAACCTGCTCCAGAGCACGCAGGGCCTCAGACTGGGGTGAAGGTTTACCTTCCAACAGGACGACCCTAAGCACACAGCCAAGACAAAGCAGGAGTGGCTTTGAGACAAGTCTCTGAATGTCCTTGAACGGCCCAGCCAGAGCCCGGACTTGAACCTGATCGAACATCTCTGGAGAGACCTGAAAATAGCTGTGCAGCGACGCTCCCTATTCAACCTGACAGAGTTTGAGAGGATCTGCAGAGAACATTTGTAGAAACTCTCCAAATACAGGTGTGCCAAGCTTGTAGCGTCATACCCGAAAGACCCGAGGCTGTAATCGCTGCCCAAGGTGCTTCAATAAAGTACTGAGTAAAGGGTCTGAATACTTATGTAAATGTGATAATTACGATTTTTTCTTTTTTACGGGATCGGTGTCCCTATACCGGGACGGTTGTTACCAACATGCGCTAATGTGACTAAAATGACCGTTGTTAGTAACATCCAACTTTCCAGGACATAGACATGTCTGATACGGGCAGAAAGCTTAAATTCTTGTTAATCTAACTGCACTGTCCAATTTCCAGTAGCTTTTACAGTGAAAAAAAACCATGCTATTGTTCGAGGAGAGTGCAAAACAGCAAAAAAGTTTTATCACGGCAACTGGTTTGACACATTCACTTCTGAAGGTAAATAATGTACTTACATTCATCAATCTTGCTCTGATTTGTCATCCTCGGGGTCCCAGAGATAAAATGTAGCATAGTTTTGTTTGATAAAATTAATATTTATGTTTATCATTAATGACATTCCTGGGAGTGTGTAAACTGTACATTTTTTATTACCATATCATCTTTGTATGTTCTCTATGTACTTGAAAATGTATCAATTGACAAATTCAGCACATTTGTAAAAAAAAGGTTTTTGCCTTTTTTTCTCTCCCTAAAATACTGTTTTTCCTTCGTCATTATGGGGCATTGTGTGTAGATTGATGAAGGGAAAGGAGGGGGGAACCACTCCACTCCACTCTGAAAGGAAAGGCCTGGTGAAACCACTCTACTCTGGTGGAAACCACTCTACTCTGGTGGAAACCACTCTACTCTGGTGGAAAACACTCTACTCTGGTGGAAACCACTCTACTCTGGTGGAAACCACTCTATGGTGGAAACAACTCTACTCTGGTGGAAACCACTCTACTCTGGTGAAAACCACTCTGGTGAAAACCACTATACTCTGGTGGAAACCACTCTACTCTGGTGAAACCACTCTACTCTGGTGAAACCACTCTATGGTGAAAACCACTCTACTCTGGTGAAAACCACTCTACTCTGGTGGAAACCACTCTACTCTGGTGGAAACCACTCTACTCTGGTGGAAACCACTCTACTCTGGTGAAAACCACTCTATGGTGAAAACCACTCTACTCTGGCGAAAACCACTCTACTCTGGCGGAAACCACTCTACTCTGGTGGAAACCACTCTACTCTGGTGGAAACCACTCTACTCTGGTGAAAACCACTCTACTCTGGTGAAAACCACTCTACTCTGGTGGAAACCACTCTACTCTGGTGGAAACCACTCTACTCTGGTGGAAACCACTCTACTCTGGTGGAAACCACTCTACTCTGGTGAAAACCACTCTATGGTGAAAACCACTCTACTCTGGTGAAAACCACTCTACTCTGGTGGAAACCACTCTACTCTGGTGGAAACCACTCTACTCTGGTGGAAACCACTCTGCTCTGGTGAAAACCACTCTATGGTGGAAACCACTCTACTCTGGTGGAAACCACTCTACTCTGGTGAAAACCACTCTATGGTGAAAACCACTCTACTCTGGCGGAAACCACTCTACTCTGGTGGAAACCACTCTACTCTGGTGGAAACCACTCTACTCTGGTGGAAACCACTCTGCTCTGGTGAAAACCACTCTACTCTGGTGGAAACCACTCTACTCTGGTGGAAACCACTCTACTCTGGTGGAAACCACTCTACTCTGGTGGAAACCACTCTACTCTGGTGGAAACCACTCTACTCTGGTGGAAACCACTCTACTCTGGTGGAAACCACTCTACTCTGGTGGAAACCACTCTACTCTGGTGGAAACCACTCTACTCTGGTGGAAACCACTCTACTCTGGTGAAAACCCCTCTATGGTGAAAACCACTCTACTCTGGTGGAAACCACTCTACTCTGGTGAAAACCCTTCTACTCTGGTGGAACCACTCTACTCTGGTGGAAACCACTCTATGGTGAAATCCACTCTACTCTGGTGAAACCACTCCACTCTGGTGGAAACCACTCTACTCTGGTGAAACCACTCTACTCTGGTGAAACCACTCTACTCTGGTGAAACCACTCTACTCTGGTGAAACCACTCTACTCTGGTGAAACCACTCTACTCTGGTGAAAACCACTCTACTCTGGTGAAAACCACTCTACTCTGGTGGAAACCACTCTACTCTGGTGGAAACCACTCTACTCTGGTGGAAACCACTCTACTCTGGTGGAAACCACTCTACTCTGGTGGAAACCACTCTACTCTGGTGGAAACCACTCTACTCTGGTGGAAACCACTCTACTCTGGTGAAAACCACTCTACTCTGGTGGAAACCACTCTACTCTGGTGGAAACCACTCTACTCTGGTGGAAACCACTCTACTCTGGTGGAAACCACTCTACTCTGGTGGAAACCACTCTACTCTGGTGGAAACCACTCCACTCTGGTGGAAACCACTCTACTCTGGTGAAAACCACTCTACTCTGGTGGAAACCACTCTACTCTGGTGGAAACCACTCTACTCTGGTGGAAACCACTCTACTCTGGTGAAACCACTCTATGGTGGAAACCACTCTACTCTGGTGGAAACCACTCTACTCTGGTGGAAACCACTCTACTCTGGTGGAAACCACTCTACTCTGGTGGAAACCACTCTACTCTGGTGGAAACCACTCTACTCTGGTGGAAACCACTCTACTCTGGTGGAAACCACTCTACTCTGGTGGAAACCACTCTACTCTGGTGGAAACCACTCTACTCTGGTGGAAACCACTCTACTCTGGTGGAAACCACTCTACTCTGGTGAAAACCACTCTACTCTGGTGAAAACCACTCTATGGTGGAAACCACTCTACTCTGGTGAAAACCACTCTACTCTGGTGAAAACCACTCTACTCTGGTGAAAACCACTCTACTCTGGTGGAAACCACTCTACTCTGGTGAAACCACTCTACTCTGGTGAAACCACTCTACTCTGGTGGAAACCACTCTACTCTGGTGAAACCACTCTACTCTGGTGAAACCACTCTACTCTGGTGAAACCACTCTACTCTGGTGGAAACCACTCTACTCTGGTGGAAACCACTCTATGGTGAAAACCACTCCACTCTGGTGGAAACCCCTCTACTCTGGTGGAAACCACTCTACTCTGGTGGAACCACTCTACTCTGGTGGAAACCACTCTACTCTGGTGGAAACCACTCTACTCTGGTGGAAACCACTCTACTCTGGTGGAAACCACTCTACTCTGGTGGAAACCACTCTACTCTGGTGAAACCACTCTATGGTGGAAACCACTCTACTCTGGTGGAAACCACTCTACTCTGGTGGAAACCACTCTACTATGGTGGAAACCACTCTACTCTGGTGGAAACCACTCTACTCTGGTGGAAACCACTCTACTCTGGTGGAAACCACTCTACTCTGGTGAAACCACTCTACTCTGGTGAAACCACTCTACTCTGGTGAAACCACTCTACTCTGGTGAAACCACTCTACTCTGGTGAAACCACTCTACTCTGGTGAAAACCACTCTACTCTGGTGAAAACCACTCTACTCTGGTGAAAACCACTCTACTCTGGTGAAAACCACTCTACTCTGGTGAAAACCACTCTACTCTGGTGAAACCACTCTACTCTGGTGAAAACCACTCTACTCTGGTGAAAACCACTCTACTCTGTAAAGAAAGGCCTGGTGAAAATCACTCTACTCTCAAAGGAAAGGCCTGTGCTATTTTCACAATCACAATTAATGGCGATTAGGTTTTCACCAGGCCTTTGATCAGGTTTTGATTAATAAACAAGTTGTGGGTGTGTTAAGGCTTGGCCCCTCTCTGGCCTTTCAGAACGTGCTTCCTGGCCTAATAATATGTGGTAGTTTCAAGTTGTGTATTCACGTTCTTTTATGTATTGCCTTGGAATCAACTCCAATTCCAATGTCAGTCGGTTATACGGTAGTTTGTTTTAAATAGCTTACAGAAACTACATAGCAACATGCAGACCTATCTTTGCTAAATACGTTAACTTGAACCCATTTGAGTCCACATTGTTCTAAGTCATTGCATGTCTTCAATAACATTCTCTCTGATATCGGGGCTAGGCCTACTGTACATTACATTATGGCTGAGCATGGACATGCCAAACATTGTCATTCAGCAAGATTTAAAATCATTATTGACAAGGCCTAAAAAGAAAACAAATAATTATAATCTCAAATTCTAAACAAAACGAAACAACAAACTTGTTTTAAATAAGCTATGTCAGACTTAGTCATCGTCATTTCTCCCCGTGGGCATGTACAATAATAAAACAATGCAGACTATGGAGGGTTATAAGCACATCCATAACGGGATGGCTAAAATAACGGGAGCCTGTCTACAATGAGTAGATAAAAAGAGAATATCAGTTTACTGTTTTACTCCTGTCCAACTTTATATTTGAATAAAGCTTTGGTGATTTATGTATTTACAAGCGGTCTCAGGAGCCAAACCTTTTATCGACAGCCTTGACTACTTAGCGATTGCACTGGGCAGGACAACAAAAAAAGCCTTAATTGAGAGGAGGGGAGGCTATGCCTGGTTCTTAACCAAATAAAACAAAATTAGGGAAAAATATTCGTTTTTTTTTAAACATTTCTGGATAGGAAGTATACAGGCACCAAAAGCACATTAGGCTTCTCTTGTTCCGTGTTCATATGGGCAGTGTACAACACGGCTCGATAGGCTGTGTTTCTGCTGTCAGGATTCATGCCATAACCAACAGCGTTGCCGCTAAAAAACAGCTTTTGGTTGGACATAAATATCCCTATCAGCACTGCCTGAAATTGGCCCTTTAGATCAAGTTTTTAAGGAATATTTCCACCCCCGCCCATCTGAGCGCAAGTGAGCTGAGAAGACGCCGAACTAGTCGTTAGGGCTGGAAAATGCCAATGTGCCAGTTTTATGCATGACGCCATTGTAAACTAATGTGCGTTTGACACAAGAGCTGCTAACGCCAGGCTAACATAGGACCCGACAGGTGAAGCCTATCTATCGGAGGATGCCTGGTCAGAAATACTACGATATTGTTGCATTGAATGTTGAACAGTATCATGGACAGATACATATTTAGCTTATGTTTTTTTAAATAAAAAATGTATTTAACCTTTTTATTTAACTAGGCAAGTTGATTGGACTAATTAGTTTTGGGTGTATTTTAGTTGTCACAAAGTATAGGTGATTAGATGATGGTGCTGGAATAGTGGAGGCAGATCCTGTTTTCTGTGACTTGAGGTACCTCTCTCTGTGGTTCTAAATCAATAGTTTAGTCGTCTGAAAATGTGGGAAACATTAATTAACCTGCTTGACCCTGCTGTAGGTCATGTAACTGTTTGTTACATGTAATATGCTTTGTGGAATTCACCGGATAGATGTTGCTCTCCGGTTTTGTGATGAAACAAAGGTGTGATTTTAATTTATTCTGCCACTGTCTTCTTATTGTCTCTGCCTTTAGGCCTATATATCACGATGGCAAGGCATATGAACTAACGGGTTATAAGGCAAACGACTCTATGAGAGGTATAGGAGTGGGGAGTAGTAGACATTATGTAATTTCTTACAGGATTTGGGAGTAGCAGACATTATGTCATCTCCTATAGGAGTGGGGAGTAGTAGACATTATGTCATCTCTAATAGGAGTGGGGAGTAGCAGGCATTGTCATCTCCTATAGGAGTGGGGAGTAGCAGACATTATGTCATCTCTTATAGGAGTGGGGAGTAGCAGACATTATGTCATCTCTTACAGGAGTGGGGAGTAGCAGAGATTGTCATCTCTTATAGGAATGGGGAATAGCAGACATTATGTCATCTCTTATAGAGAGGTATAGGAGTGGGGAGTAGTAGACATCATGTCATCTCTAATAGGACTGCGGAGTAGTAGACATTGTCATCTCCTATAGGAGTGTGGAGTAGCAGACATTATGTCATCTCTTACAGGAGTGGGGAGTAGACATTGTCATCTCTTATAGAGAGGTATAGGAGTGGGGAGTAGTAGACATTATGTCATCTCCTACAGGAGTGGGGAGTAGTAGACATTATGTCATCTCCTATAGGAGTGGGGGAGTAGTAGACATTATGTCATATCTAATAGGAGTGGGGAGTAGCAGACATTGTCATCTCTTATAGGTGTGGAGAGTAGTAGACATTATGTCATCTCTTACAGGAGTGGGGAGTAGTAGACATTATGTCATCTCTAATAGGAGTGGGGAGTAGCAGACATTGTCATCTCTTATAGGTGTGGAGAGTAGTAGACATTATGTCATCTCTAATAGGAGTGGGGAGTAGTAGACATTATGTCATCTCTTACAGGAGTGGGGAGTAGTAGACATTATGTCAAATCAAATTTTATTTGGCACATACACATGGTTAGCAGATATTAATGCGAGTGTAGCGAAATGCTTGTGCTTCTAGTTCCGACAATGCAGTAATAACCAACAAGTAATCTAACCTAACAATTCCACAACTACTACCTTATACACACAAGTGTAAAGGGATAAAGAATATGTACATAAAGATATATGAATGAGTGATGGTACAGAATGGCATAGGCAAGATGCAGTAGATGGTATAGTGTACAGTCTATACATATGAGATGAGTAATGTAGGGTATGTAAACATAAAGTGGCATAGTTTAAAGTGGCTAGTGATACATGTATTACATAAAGATGGCAAGATGCAGTAGATGATATAGAGTACAGTATATACACATGAGATGAGTAATGTAGGGTATGTAAACATTATATTAAGTGGCATTTTTTAAAGTGGCTAGTGATACATTTTTACATCATTTCCATCAATTCCCATTATTAAAGTGGCTGGAGTTGAGTCAGTATGTTGGCAGCGGCCACTAAATGTTAGTGGTGGCTGTTTAACAGTCTGATGGCCTTGAGATAGAAGCTGTTTTTCAGTCTCTCGGTCCCTGCTTTGATGCACCTGTACTGACCTCGCCTTCTGGATGACAGCGGGGTGAACAAGCAGTGGCTCGGGTGGTTGTTGTCCTTGATGATCTTTATGGCCTTCCTGTGACATTGGGTGGTGTAGGTGTCCTGGAGGGCAGGTAGTTTGCCTCCGGTGATGCGTTGTGCAGACCTCACTACCCTCTGGAGAGCTACAGTTGTGGGCGGAGCAGTTCCCGTACCAGGCGGTGATACAGCCGGACAGGATGCTCTCGATTGTGCATCTGTAGAAGTTTGTGAGTGCTTTTGGTGACAAGCCAAATTTCTTCAGCCTCCTGAGGTTGAGGAGGCGCTGCTGCGCCTTCATCACAACGCTGTCTGTGTGGGTGGACCAATTCAGTTTGTCCGTGATGTGTACACCGAGGAACTTAAAACTTTCCACCTTCTCCACTACTGTCCCGTCGATGTGGATAGGGGGGTGCTCCCTCTGCTGTTTCCTGAAGTCCACAATCATCTCCTTTGTTTTGTTGACGTTGAGTGTGAGGTTATTTTCCTGACACCACACTCCGAGGGCCCTCACCTCCTCCCTGTAGGCCGTCTCGTCGTTGTTGGTAATCAAGCCTACCACTGTAGTGTCGTCCACAAACTTGATGATTGAGTTGAAGGCGTGCATGGCCACGCAGTCGTGGGTGAACAGGGAGTACAGGAGAGGGCTCAGAACGCACCCTTGTGGGGCCCCAGTGTTGAGGATCAGCGGAGTGGAGATGTTGTTACCTACCCTCACCACCTGGGGGCGGCCCGTCAGGAAGTCCAGGACCCAGTTGCACAGGGCGGGGTCGAGACCCAGGGTCTCGAGCTTGATGACGAGTTTGGAGGGTACTATGGTGTTAAATGCTGAGCTGTAGTCGATGAACAGCATTCTCACATAGGTATTCCTCTTGTCCAGATGGGTTAGGGCAGTGTGCAGTGTGGTTGCGATTGCGTCGTCTGTGGACCTATTGGGTCGGTAAGCAAATTGGAGTGGGTCTAGGGTGTCAGGTAGGATGGAGGTGATATGGTCCTTGACTAGTCTCTCAAAGCACTTCGTGATGACGGAAGTGAGTGCTACGGGGCGGTAGTCGTTTAGCTCAGTTACCTTAGCTTTCTTGGGAACAGGAACAATGGTGGCCCTCTTGAAGCATGTGGGAACAGCAGACTGGGATAAGGATTGATTGAATATGTCCTTAAACACACAAGCCAGCTGGTCTGCGCATGCTCTGAGGACGCGGCTGGGAATGCCGTCTGGGCCTGCAGCCTTGCGAGGGTCAACACGTTTAAATGTTTTACTCACCTCGGCTGCAGTGAAGGAGAGCCCGCAGGTTTTGGTAGCGGGCCGTGTCAGTGGCAAGACATCCTGGTTTGCGACGGGGCTGGTTTTCTTTTTGTAATCCGTGATTGACTGTAGACCCTGCCACATACCTCTTGTGTCTGAGCTGTTGAATTGCGACTCTACTTTGTCTCTATACTGGGACTTATCTTGTTTGATTGCCTTGCGGAGGGAATAGCTACACTGTTTGTATTCGGTCATGTTTCCGGTCACCTTTCCCTGGTTAAAAGCAGTGGTTCGCGCTTTCAGTTTCACGCGAATGCTGTCATCAATCCACGGTTTCTGGTTTGGGAATGTTTTAATCGTTGCTGTGGGTACGACATCGTCAATGCACTTTCTAATGAACTCGCTCACCGAATCAGCATATTCGTCAATGTTGTTGTTGGACGCAATGCGGAACATATCCCAATCCACGTGATCGAAGCAGTCTTGAAGCGTGGAATCAGATAGGTCGGACCAGCGTTAAACAGACCTGAGCACGGGAGCTTGCTGTTTTAGTTTCTGTTTGTAGGCTGGAAGCAACAAAATGGAGTCGTGGTCAGCTTTTCCGAAAGGAGGGCGGGGGAGGGCCTTATATGCGTCGCGGAAGTTAGTATAACAATGATCCAAGGTTTTACCAGCCCTGGTAGCACAATCGATATGCTGATAGAATTTAGGGAGTTTTGTTTTCAGATTAGCCTTGTTAAAATCCCCAGCTACGATGAATGCAGCCTCAGGGTGTGTGGTTTCCAGTTTACAAAGAGTCAGATACAGTTAGTTCAGGGCCATCGATGTGTCTGCTTTGGGGGGAATATATACGGCTGTGATTATAATCGAAGAGAATTCTCTTGGTAGATAATGCGGACGACATTTGATTGTGAGGAATTCTAAATCTGGTGAACAGAATGACTTGAGTTCCTGTATGTTGTTATGATCACACCACGTCTCGTTGATCATAAGGCATACAACCCCGCCCTTCTTCTTACCAGAAAGATGTTTGTTTCTGTCGGCGCGATGCGTGAAGAAACCAGCTGGCTGTACCGACTCCGTTAGCGTCTCTAATAGGAGTGGGGAGTAGTAGACATTATGTCATCTCTAATAGGAGTGGGGAGTAGCAGGCATTGTCATCTCCTATAGGAGTGGGGAGTAGTAGACATTATGTCATCTCTAATAGGAGTGGGGAGTAGCAGGCATTGTCATCTCCTATAGGAGTGGGGAGTAGTAGACATTATGTCATCTCTAATAGGAGTGGGGAGTAGTAGACATTATGTCATCTCTAATAGGAGTGGGGAGTAGTAGACATTATGTCATCTCTAATAGGAGTGGGGAGTAGTAGACATTATGTCATCTCTAATAGGAGTGGGGAGTAGTAGACATTATGTCATCTCTAATAGGAGTGGGGAGTAGTAGACATTATGTCATCTCTAATAGGAGTGGGGAGTAGTAGACATTATGTCATCTCTAATAGGAGTGGGGAGTAGCAGGCATTGTCATCTCCTATAGGAGTGGGGAGTAGCAGACATTATGTCATCTCTAATAGGAGTGGGGAGTAGCAGGCATTGTCATCTCCTATAGGAGTGGGGAGTAGTAGACATTATGTCATCTCTAATAGGAGTGGGGAGTAGCAGGCATTGTCATCTCCTATAGGAGTGGGGAGTAGTAGACATTATGTCATCTCTAATAGGAGTGGGGAGTAGCAGGCATTGTCATCTCCTATAGGAGTGGGGAGTAGCAGACATTATGTCATCTCTAATAGGAGTGGGGAGTAGTAGACATTATGTCATCTCTAATAGGAGTGGGGAGTAGTAGACATTATGTCATCTCTAATAGGAGTGGGGAGTAGTAGACATTATGTCATCTCTAATAGGAGTGGGGAGTAGTAGACATTATGTCATCTCTAATAGGAGTGGGGAGTAGTAGACATTATGTCATCTCTAATAGGAGTGGGGAGTAGTAGACATTATGTCATCTCTAATAGGAGTGGGGAGTAGTAGACATTATGTCATCTCTAATAGGAGTGGGGAGTAGTAGACATTATGTCATCTCTAATAGGAGTGGGGAGTAGTAGACATTATGTCATCTCTAATAGGAGTGGGGAGTAGTAGACATTATGTCATCTCTAATAGGAGTGGGGAGTAGTAGACATTATGTCATCTCTAATAGGAGTGGGGAGTAGCAGGCATTGTCATCTCCTATAGGAGTGGGGAGTAGCAGACATTATGTCATCTCTTATAGGAGTGGGGAGTAGCAGACATGTCATCTCTTATAGGTGTGGGGAGTAGTAGACATTATGTCATCTCTTACAGGAGTGGGGAGTAGCAGAGATTATGTCATCTCTTATAGAGAGGTATAGGAGTGGCGAGTAGTAGACATTATGTCATCTCTTACAGGAGTGGGGAGTAGGAGACAATATGTCATCTCTTATAGGAGTGGGGAGTATTATGTCATCTCTTATAGGACTGCGGAGTAGTAGACATTGTCATCTCCTATAGGAGTGGGGAGTAGCAGACATTATGTCATCTCTTATAGGAGTGGGGAGTAGCAGACATGTCATCTCTTATAGGTGTGGGGAGTAGTAGACATTATGTCATCTCTTACAGGAGTGGGGAGTAGCAGAGATTATGTCATCTCTTATAGAGAGGTATAGGAGTGGCGAGTAGTAGACATTATGTCATCTCTTACAGGAGTGGGGAGTAGGAGACAATATGTCATCTCTTATAGGAGTGGGGAGTATTATGTCATCTCTTATAGGACTGCGGAGTAGTAGACATTGTCATCTCCTATAGGAGTGGGGGAGTAGCAGGCATTATGTCATCTCTTACAGGAGTGGGGAGTAGCAGGCATTGTGTCATCTCCTATAGGAGTGGGGAGTAGTAGACATTATGTCATCTCTTACAGGAGTGGGGAGTAGACATTGTCATTTCTTATAGAGAGGGATAGGAGTGGGGAGTAGTAGACATTGTCATCCCTTATAGTAGTGAGGAGTAGTAGACATTATGTCATTTCTTATAGAGAGGGATAGGAGTGGGTAGTAGTAGACATTGTCATCTCTTATAGGAGTGGCGAGTAGCAGGAGCCAGGAGTAGGTAATGTGTCAGAATAATAAAAGGTGTCTCAAATGGTACCCTGTTCCCTTTGTGGTGTACTTCTTCTGACCAGGGCCCATAGAGGACCTTGTACCTCTGACCAGAGCCAATAGGGGACCCTGTACCTCTGACCAGGGCCAATAGGGGACCCTGTACCTCTGACCAGAGCCAATAGGGGACCCTGTACCTCTGACCAGAGCCAATAGGGGACCCTGTACCTCTGACCAGGGCCAATAGGGGACCCTGTACCTCTGACCAGAGCCAATAGGGGACCCTGTACCTCTGACCAGGGCCAATAGGGGACCCTGTACCTCTGACCAGGGCCAATGGGGGACCCTGTACCTCTGACCAGGGCCAATAGGGGACCCTGTACCTCTGACCAGGGCCCATTGGGGACCCTGTACCTCTGACCAGAGCCAATAGGGGACCCTGTACCTCTGACCAGGGCCAATAGGGGACCCTGTACCTCTGACCAGGGCCAATAGGGGACCCTGTACCTCTGACCAGGGCCAATAGGGGACCCTGTACCTCTGACCAGAGCCAATAGGGGACCCTGTACCTCTGACCAGGGCCAATAGGGGACCCTGTACCTCTGACCAGGGCCAATAGGGGACCCTGTACCTCTGACCAGAGCCAATAGGGGACCCTGTACCTCTGACCAGAGCCAATAGGGGACCCTGTACCTCTGACCAGGGCCAACAGGGGACCCTGTACCTCTGACCAGGGCCAATAGGGGACCCTGTACCTCTGACCATGGCCCATTGGGGACCCTGTACCTCTGACCAGAGCCAATAGGGGACCCTGTACCTCTGACCAGAGCCAATAGGGGACCCTGTACCTCTGACCAGGGCCAATAGGGGACCCTGTACCTCTGACCAGAGCCAATAGGGGACCCTGTACCTCTGACCAGGGCCAATAGGGGACCCTGTACCTCTGACCAGAGCCAATAGGGGACCCTGTACCTCTGACCAGAGCCAATAGGGGACCCTGTACCTCTGACCAGAGCCAATAGGGGACCCTGTACCTCTGACCAGGGCCATCAGGGCACCCTGTACCTCTGACCAGGGCCAATGGGGGACCCTGTACCTCTGACCAGAGCCAATAGGGGACCCTGTAACTCTGACCAGGGCCAATAGGGGACCCTGTACCTCTGACCATAGCCAATAGGGGACCCTGTAACTCTGACCAGGGCCAATAGGGGACCCTGTACCTCTGACCAGAGCCAATAGGGGACCCTGTACCTCTGACCAGGGCCAACAGGGGACCCTGTACCTCTGACCAGGGCCAATAGGGGACGATGTACCTCTGACCAGGGCCAATAGGGGACGATGTACCTCTGACCAGAGCCAATAGGGGACCCTGTACCTCTGACCAGGGCCCATTGGGGACCCTGTACCTCTGACCAGGGCCAATAGGGGACCCTGTACCTCTGACCAGGTCCAATAGGGGACCCTGTACCCTCTGACCAGGACCAATAGGGGACCGTTTACTTTTGACCAGGGCCGATGTGGGTGCCTGGTCAAAAGTAATGCACTACATAGGGAATAGGGTGCCAATTGGAACACGTTCAAAGTCTTAGCACACGTTTGGCACAGAATCTGTTCCTCCCAAATACACAATCCCATTGTAATTACACTATAAGCCATGGTCTGAATGTGAATTATGTCTGGTGAAAGTGGTCGGTCTTCCACATACAACTCACGTGCACAATGATAATGACTTCACAGTTCATTCTGATTGTGTAAAAGTATTATTATGAAATAAAGGGGTGTATCTTGGGCCAGAGTGTGTGTGTGTGTGTGTGTGTCTCTCTCTCTCTCGCTCTCTCGCTCTCGCTCTCGCGCTCGCTCTCGCGCTCTCTCTCGCACTCTCTCTCGCCGCTCTCTCTCGCGCTCTCTCTCGCGCTCTCTCTCTCGCTCTCTCTCGCGCTCTCTCTCGCGCTCTCTCTCGCTCTCTCTCTCGCTCTCTCTCTCGCTCTCTCTCGCTCTCTCTCGCTCTCTCTCTCGCTCGCTCTCTCTCTCGCTCTCTCTCGCTCTCTCTCTCGCTCTCTCTCTCGCTCTCTCTCTCTCGCCAGTGCTGACTGACAGACAGAGAGAGTCTGGCTCTATGAACACTTGGAGACCTTGTGAGGGACTGAGATGGAAAGAAAGAGGAGAGAGATGAAAAGAGAGTTGATAGGTTACTCGAGAGACCACTCTGAATATTTGTTGACACACTTTGAATGAACAGTCAAGCTGTGCGGTTAGGTGGTTACTGCTGGGTATCGGTGTCCTTTGTCTCCCTTTACACAGTGGTATGGCCGCTACTGACAGCCCGTGTCCAACTGAGTCCCAAATGGCAACCTATTCCCTATATATTGCATTACTTTTGACGAGGCCCTATTTTAAACCAGTGCATTATAGAGGGAATTGGGTGCTGTGTGGGACCTGGCTTCAGTGTCTGTTGTTACAACAGTGTAGTATAAACACTATTCTGCTGCCACAACCTTTTGACCTCAGCCTCCACATCAAACATAAAGAAAACAGCTAGCTAGTACTAAAGCCTCTCTCTCCTCGCTCCCTCTCCTCACTCCCTCTCCTCGCTCCCTCTCCTCGCTCCCTCTCCTCATGCCCTCTCCTCGCTCCCTCTCCTCGCTCCCTCCACATCAAACATAAAACCCAGCTAGCTAGTACTAAAGCATCTCTCTCCTCGCTCCCTCTCCTCACGCCCTCTCCTCGCTCCCTCTCCTCGCTCCCTCACCTCGCTCCCTCACCTCGCTCCCTCCACAACAAACATAAAACCCAACTTATTTAAAATCCTGTTTATTTAAGGAAAGTAGGAGATGTAAGGGGAAGGAGCATGTGGGAATAAGCCTAGTGTTAGTGGGAATAAGCCCAGTGTTAGTGGGAATAAGCCTAGTGTTAGTGGGAATAAGCCTAGTGTTAGTGGGAATAGGTCTAGTGTTAGTGGGAATAAGCCTGGGGTTAGTGGGAATAGGCCTAGTGATAGTGAGAATAAGCCCGGTGTTAGTGGGAATAGGCCTAGTGATAGTGAGAATAAGCCTAGTGTTAGTGGGAATAGGCCTAGTGTTAGTGGGAATAAGCCCGGTGTTAGTGGGAATAAGCCCGGTGTTAGTGGGAATAGGTCTAGTGTAGGTGGGAATAAGCCCAGTGTTAGTGGGAATAGGCCTAGTGTTAGTGGGAATAGGCCTAGTGTTAGTGGGAATAAGCCTAGTGATAGTGGGAATAGGCCTAGTGATAGTGGGAATAAGCCTAGTGTTAGTGGGAATAAGCCTAGTGTTAGTGGGAATAAGCCTAGTGATAGTGGAAATAGGCCTAGTGTTAGTGGGAATAAGCCCAGTGATAGTGGGAATAGGCCTAGTGTTAGTGGGAATAAGCCTAGTGATAGTGGGAATAGGCCTAGTGATAGTGGGAATAAGCCTAGTGTTAGTGGGAATAAGCCTAGTGTTAGTGGGAATAAGCCTAGTGATAGTGGAAATAGGCCTAGTGATAGTGGGAATAAGCCTAGTGTTAGTGGGAATAAGCCTAGTGATAGTGGAAATAGGCCTAGTGTTAGTGGGAATAAGCCCAGTGTTAGTGGGAATAGGCCTAGTGATAGTGGGAATAAGCCCAGTGATAGTGGGAATAGGTCTAGTGTTAGTGGGAATAAGCCTAGTGTTAGTGGGAATAAGCCTAGTGATAGTGGAAATAGGTCTAGTGTTAGTGGGAATAAGCCTAGTGTTAGTGGGAATAAGCCTAGTGATAGTGGAAATAGGCCTAGTGTTAGTGGGAATAAGCCCAGTGATAGTGGGAATAGGCCTAGTGTTAGTGGGAATAAGCCTAGTGATAGTGGGAATAGGCCTAGTGATAGTGGGAATAAGCCTAGTGTTAGTGGGAATAAGCCTAGTGTTAGTGGGAATAAGCCTAGTGTTAGTGGGAATAAGCCTAGTGATAGTGGGAATAAGCCTAGTGTTAGTGGGAATAAGCCTAGTGTTAGTGGCAATAAGCCTAGTGATAGTGGAAATAGGCATAGTGTTAGTGGGAATAAGCCTAGTGATAGTGGGAATAGGCCTAGTGATAGTGGGAATAAGCCTAGTGTTAGTGGGAATAAGCCTAGTGATAGTGGAAATAGGTCTAGTGTTAGTGGGAATAAGCCTAGTGTTAGTGGGAATAAGCCTAGTGATAGTGGGAATAAGCCCAGTGATAGTGGGAATAGGCCTAGTGTTAGTGGGAATAAGCCTAGTGATAGTGGGAATAGGCCTAGTGATAGTGGGAATAAGCCTAGTGTTAGTGGGAATAAGCCTAGTGTTAGTGGGAATAAGCCTAGTGATAGTGGGAATAAGCCTAGTGTTAGTGGGAATAAGCCTAGTGTTAGTGGGAATAAGCCTAGTGATAGTGGAAATAGGCATAGTGTTAGTGGGAATAAGCCTAGTGATAGTGGGAATAGGCCTAGTGATAGTGGGAATAAGCCTAGTGTTAGTGGGAATAAGCCTAGTGATAGTGGAAATAGGTCTAGTGTTAGTGGGAATAAGCCTAGTGTTAGTGGGAATAAGCCTAGTGATAGTGGAAATAGGTCTAGTGTTAGTGGGAATAAGCCTAGTGTTAGTGGGAATAAGCCTAGTGATAGTGGAAATAGGCCTAGTGTTAGTGGGAATAAGCCCAGTGATAGTGGGAATAGGCCTAGTGATAGTGGGAATAAGCCTAGTGTTAGTGGGAATAAGCCTAGTGTTAGTGGGAATAAGCCTAGTGATAGTGGGAATAAGCCTAGTGTTAGTGGGAATAAGCCTAGTGTTAGTGGGAATAAGCCTAGTGATAGTGGAAATAGGCATAGTGTTAGTGGGAATAAGCCTAGTGATAGTGGGAATAGGCCTAGTGATAGTGGGAATAAGTCTAGTGTTAGTGGGAATAAGCCTAGTGATAGTGGAAATAGGTCTAGTGTTAGTGGGAATAAGCCTAGTGTTAGTGGGAATAAGCCTAGTGATAGTGGAAATAGGCCTAGTGATAGTGGGAATAAGCCTAGTGTTAGTGGGAATAAGCCTAGTGATAGTGGAAATAGGCCCAGTGTTAGTGGGAATAAGCCCAGTGTTAGTGGGAATAGGCCTAGTGTTAATGGGAATAAGCCCAGTGATAGTGGGAATAGGTCTAGTGTTAGTGGGAATAAGCCTAGAGTTAGTGGGAATAAGCCTAGAGTTAGTGGGAATAAGCCTAGAGTTAGTGGGAATAAGCCCAGTGTAGGTGGGAATAAGCCCAGTGTTAGTGGGAATAGGCCTTGTGATAGTGGGAATAGGCCTAGTGTTAGTGGGAATAGGCCTAGTGTTAGTGGGAATAAGCCTAGTGTTAGTGGGAATAAGCCTAGTGTTAGTGGGAATAGGCCTAGTGATAGTGGGAATAGGCCTTGTGATAGTGGGAATAGGCCACGTGTTAGTGGGAATAGGCCACGTGTTAGTGGGAATAAGCCTAGTGTTAGTGGGAATAATCCTAGTGATATTTGGAATAGGCCTAGTGTTAGTGGGAATAGGCCCAGTGTTAGTGGGAATAGGTCTAGTGTTAGTGGGAATAGGTCTAGTGTTAGTGGGAATAAGCCTAGTGTTAGTGGGAATAAGCCTAGTGATAGTGGGAATAGGCCTAGTGTTAGTGGGAATAAGCCTAGTGTTAGTGGGAATAAGCCTAGTGATAGTGGGAATAGGCCTTGTGTTAGTGGGAATAGGCCACGTGTTAGTGGGAATAAGCCTAGTGTTAGTGGGAATAATCCTAGTGATATTTGGAATAGGCCTAGTGTTAGTGGGAATAGGCCCAGTGTTAGTGGGAATAGGTCTAGTGTTAGTGGGAATAGGTCTAGTGTTAGTGGGAATAGGCCTAGTGTTAGTGGGAATAAGCCTAGTGATAGTGGGAATAGGCCTAGTGTTAGTGGGAATAAGCCCAGTGATAGTGGGAATAGGCCTAGTGTTAGTGGGAATAAGCCCAGTGATAGTGGGAATAGGCCTTGTGATAGTGGGAATAGGCCTTGTGATAGTGGGAACAAGCCTGGTGTTAGTGGGAATAAGCCTGGTGTTAGTGGGAATAAGCCTGGTGTTTGTGGGAATAGGCCTAGTGTTAGTGGGAATAAGCCCAGTGTTAGTGGGAATAGGTCTAGTGTTAGTGGGAATAAGCCCAGTGATAGTGGGAATAGGCCTAGAGTTAGTGGGAATAAGCCTAGTGTTAGTGTGAATAAGCCTAGTGATATTTGGAATAGGCCTAGTGTTAGTGGGAATAGGCCCAGTGTTAGTGGGAATAGGTCTAGTGTTAGTGGGAATAAGCAAGTGATAGTGGGAATAGGCCACGTGTTAGTGGGAATAAGCCTAGTGTTAGTGGGAATAAGCCTAGTGATATTTGGAATAGGCCTAGTGTTAGTGGGAATAGGCCCAGTGTTAGTGGGAATAGGCCTAGTGTTAGTGGGAATAGGTCTAGTGTTAGTGGGAATAAGCCTAGTGTTAGTGGGAATAGGCCCAGTGTTAGTGGGAATAGGTCTAGTGTTAGTGGGAATAAGCCTAGTGTTAGTGGGAATAAGCCTAGTGATAGTGGGAATAAGCCTAGTGATAGTGGGAATAAGACTAGTGTTAGTGGGAATAAGCCTAGTGATAGTGGAAATAGGCATAGTGTTAGTGGGAATAAGCCTAGTGATAGTGGGAATAGGCCTAGTGATAGTGGGAATAAGCCTAGTGTTAGTGGGAATAAGCCTAGTGATAGTGGAAATAGGTCTAGTGTTAGTGGGAATAAGCCTAGTGTTAGTGGGAATAAGCCTAGTGATAGTGGAAATAGGCCTAGTGATAGTGGGAATAAGCCTAGTGTTAGTGGGAATAAGCCTAGTGATAGTGGAAATAGGCCTAGTGTTAGTGGGAATAAGCCCAGTGTTAGTGGGAATAGGCCTAGTGTTAGTGGGAATAAGCCCAGTGATAGTGGGAATAGGTCTAGTGTTAGTGGGAATAAGCCTAGTGTTAGTGGGAATAAGCCTAGTGATAGTGGAAATAGGTCTAGTGTTAGTGGGAATAAGCCTAGTGTTAGTGGGAATAAGCCTAGTGATAGTGGAAATAGGCCTAGTGTTAGTGGGAATAAGCCCAGTGATAGTGGGAATAGGCCTAGTGTTAGTGGGAATAAGCCTAGTGATAGTGGGAATAGGCCTAGTGATAGTGGGAATAAGCCTAGTGTTAGTGGGAATAAGCCTAGTGTTAGTGGGAATAAGCCTAGTGTTAGTGGGAATAAGCCTAGTGATAGTGGGAATAAGCCTAGTGTTAGTGGGAATAAGCCTAGTGTTAGTGGCAATAAGCCTAGTGATAGTGGAAATAGGCATAGTGTTAGTGGGAATAAGCCTAGTGATAGTGGGAATAGGCCTAGTGATAGTGGGAATAAGCCTAGTGTTAGTGGGAATAAGCCTAGTGATAGTGGAAATAGGTCTAGTGTTAGTGGGAATAAGCCTAGTGTTAGTGGGAATAAGCCTAGTGATAGTGGGAATAAGCCCAGTGATAGTGGGAATAGGCCTAGTGTTAGTGGGAATAAGCCTAGTGATAGTGGGAATAGGCCTAGTGATAGTGGGAATAAGCCTAGTGTTAGTGGGAATAAGCCTAGTGTTAGTGGGAATAAGCCTAGTGATAGTGGGAATAAGCCTAGTGTTAGTGGGAATAAGCCTAGTGTTAGTGGGAATAAGCCTAGTGATAGTGGAAATAGGCATAGTGTTAGTGGGAATAAGCCTAGTGATAGTGGGAATAGGCCTAGTGATAGTGGGAATAAGCCTAGTGTTAGTGGGAATAAGCCTAGTGATAGTGGAAATAGGTCTAGTGTTAGTGGGAATAAGCCTAGTGTTAGTGGGAATACGCCTAGTGATAGTGGAAATAGGTCTAGTGTTAGTGGGAATAAGCCTAGTGTTAGTGGGAATAAGCCTAGTGATAGTGGAAATAGGCCTAGTGTTAGTGGGAATAAGCCCAGTGATAGTGGGAATAGGCCTAGTGATAGTGGGAATAAGCCTAGTGTTAGTGGGAATAAGCCTAGTGTTAGTGGGAATAAGCCTAGTGATAGTGGGAATAAGCCTAGTGTTAGTGGGAATAAGCCTAGTGTTAGTGGGAATAAGCCTAGTGATAGTGGAAATAGGCATAGTGTTAGTGGGAATAAGCCTAGTGATAGTGGGAATAGGCCTAGTGATAGTGGGAATAAGTCTAGTGTTAGTGGGAATAAGCCTAGTGATAGTGGAAATAGGTCTAGTGTTAGTGGGAATAAGCCTAGTGTTAGTGGGAATAAGCCTAGTGATAGTGGAAATAGGCCTAGTGATAGTGGGAATAAGCCTAGTGTTAGTGGGAATAAGCCTAGTGATAGTGGAAATAGGCCCAGTGTTAGTGGGAATAAGCCCAGTGTTAGTGGGAATAGGCCTAGTGTTAATGGGAATAAGCCCAGTGATAGTGGGAATAGGTCTAGTGTTAGTGGGAATAAGCCTAGAGTTAGTGGGAATAAGCCTAGAGTTAGTGGGAATAAGCCCAGTGTAGGTGGGAATAAGCCCAGTGTTAGTGGGAATAGGCCTTGTGATAGTGGGAATAGGCCTAGTGTTAGTGGGAATAGGCCTAGTGTTAGTGGGAATAAGCCTAGTGTTAGTGGGAATAAGCCTAGTGTTAGTGGGAATAGGCCTAGTGATAGTGGGAATAGGCCTTGTGATAGTGGGAATAGGCCACGTGTTAGTGGGAATAAGCCTAGTGTTAGTGGGAATAATCCTAGTGATATTTGGAATAGGCCTAGTGTTAGTGGGAATAGGCCCAGTGTTAGTGGGAATAGGTCTAGTGTTAGTGGGAATAGGTCTAGTGTTAGTGGGAATAAGCCTAGTGTTAGTGGGAATAAGCCTAGTGATAGTGGGAATAGGCCTAGTGTTAGTGGGAATAAGCCTAGTGTTAGTGGGAATAAGCCTAGTGATAGTGGGAATAGGCCTTGTGTTAGTGGGAATAGGCCACGTGTTAGTGGGAATAAGCCTAGTGTTAGTGGGAATAATCCTAGTGATATTTGGAATAGGCCTAGTGTTAGTGGGAATAGGCCCAGTGTTAGTGGGAATAGGTCTAGTGTTAGTGGGAATAGGTCTAGTGTTAGTGGGAATAAGCCTAGTGTTAGTGGGAATAAGCCTAGTGATAGTGGGAATAGGCCTAGTGTTAGTGGGAATAAGCCCAGTGATAGTGGGAATAGGCCTAGTGTTAGTGGGAATAAGCCCAGTGATAGTGGGAATAGGCCTTGTGATAGTGGGAATAGGCCTTGTGATAGTGGGAACAAGCCTGGTGTTAGTGGGAATAAGCCTGGTGTTAGTGGGAATAAGCCTGGTGTTTGTGGGAATAGGCCTAGTGTTAGTGGGAATAAGCCCAGTGTTAGTGGGAATAGGTCTAGTGTTAGTGGGAATAAGCCCAGTGATAGTGGGAATAGGCCTAGAGTTAGTGGGAATAAGCCTAGTGTTAGTGTGAATAAGCCTAGTGATATTTGGAATAGGCCTAGTGTTAGTGGGAATAGGCCCAGTGTTAGTGGGAATAGGTCTAGTGTTAGTGGGAATAAGCAAGTGATAGTGGGAATAGGCCACGTGTTAGTGGGAATAATCCTAGTGTTAGTGGGAATAAGCCTAGTGATATTTGGAATAGGCCTAGTGTTAGTGGGAATAGGCCCAGTGTTAGTGGGAATAGGCCTAGTGTTAGTGGGAATAGGTCTAGTGTTAGTGGGAATAAGCCTAGTGTTAGTGGGAATAGGCCCAGTGTTAGTGGGAATAGGTCTAGTGTTAGTGGGAATAAGCCTAGTGTTAGTGGGAATAAGCCTAGTGATAGTGGGAATAAGCCTAGTGTTAGTGGGAATAAGCCCAGTGATAGTGGGAATAGGCCTAGTGTTAGTGGGAATAAGCCCAGTGATAGTGGGAATAGGCCTAGTGTTAGTGGGAATAAGCCCAGTGATAGTGGGAATAGGCCCTGTGATAGTGGGAACAGGCCTAGTGTTAGTGGGAATAAGCCTGGTGTTAGTGGGAATAAGCCTGGTGTTAGTGGGAATAGGTCTAGTGTTAGTGGGAATAGGTCTAGTGTTAGTGGGAATAGGTCTAGTGTTAGTGGGAATAAGCCTAGTGTTAGTGGGAATAAGCCTAGTGTTAGTGGGAATAGGCCTAGTGTTAGTGGGAATAGGCCTAGTGTTAGTGGGAATAAGCCTAGTGATAGTGGGAATAGGCCTTGTGATAGTGGGAATAGGCCACGTGTTAGTGGGAATAAGCCTAGTGTTAGTAGAAATAATCCTAGTGATATTTGGAATAGGCCTAGTGTTAGTGGGAATAGGCCCAGTGTTAGTGGGAATAGGTCTAGTGTTAGTGGGAATAGGTCTAGTGTTAGTGGGAATAAGCCTAGTGTTAGTGGGAATAGGCCTAGTGATAGTGGGAATAGGCCTAGTGTTAGTGGGAATAAGCCCAGTGATAGTGGGAATAGGCCTAGTGTTAGTGGGAATAAGCCCAGTGATAGTGGGAATAGGCCTTGTGATAGTGGGAATAGGCCTTGTGATAGTGGGAACAAGCCTGGTGTTAGTGGGAATAAGCCTGGTGTTAGTGGGAATAAGCCTGGTGTTAGTGGGAATAGGCCTAGTGTTAGTGGGAATAAGCCTAGTGTTAGTGGGAATAAGCCTAGTGATATTTGGAATAGGCCTAGTGTTAGTGGGAATAGGCCCAGTGTTAGTGGGAATAGGTCTAGTGTTAGTGGGAATAAGCCCAGTGATAGTGGGAATAGGCCACGTGTTAGTGGGAATAAGCCTAGTGTTAGTGGGAATAAGCCTAGTGATATTTGGAATAGGCCTAGTGTTAGTGGGAATAGGCCCAGTGTTAGTGGGAATAGGCCTAGTGTTAGTGGGAATAGGCCTAGTGTTAGTGGGAATAGGTCTAGTGTTAGTGGGAATAAGCCTAGTGTTAGTGGGAATAGGCCCAGTGTTAGTGGGAATAGGTCTAGAATTAGTGGGAATAGGTCTAGTGTTAGTGGGAATAAGCCTAGTGTTAGTGGGAATAAGCCTAGTGATAGTGGGAATAAGCCTAGTGTTAGTGGGAATAAGCCCAGTGATAGTGGGAATAGGCCTAGTGTTAGTGGGAATAAGCCCAGTGATAGTGGGAATAGGCCTAGTGTTAGTGGGAATAAGCCCAGTGATAGTGGGAATAGGCCCTGTGATAGTGGGAACAGGCCTAGTGTTAGTGGGAATACGCCTGGTGTTAGTGGGAATAAGCCTGGTGTTAGTGGGAATAAGCCCAGTGTAGGTGGGAATAAGCCCAGTGTTAGTGGGAATAGGCCTTGTGATAGTGGGAATAAGCCTGGTGTCAGTGGGAATAGGCCTAGTGTTGGTGGGAATAAGCCCAGTGTTAGTGGGAATAGGTCTAGTTTTAGTGGGAATAAGCCCAGTGATAGTAGGAATAGGCCTAGAGTTAGTGGGAATAAGCCCAGTGTTAGTGGGAATAGGTCTAGTGTTAGTGGTAATAAGCCCAGTGATAGTGGGAATAG